>NC_057808.1:46106206-46406206 GCF_018294505.1 Triticum aestivum
CCCTCCTCCCCTCACGGTTCCATTTACTCTCCACTTCATTACTCACCCAACCCACCCCGCAGTTCATTCGATTGGGAGAGAAGGCAAGAGGAGAAGGCGACGGCGGAGGCAGAAGAGTCGACGGCATTCGCGCCCGTCGGTGGGACTCGCCGGACCGGAGCGTATTCACCGGAGTGCCTACAGAGTGAAGGTAATGCTCCTTCCCACGGTAACGTTCCTTCCTTGCATTTCTCTCCTCTCCTCTATGGTCAATGTTTCGCTCGAGATTCATCGAGATTCAGGCGGATTCGCGATGCTCCGGCATTCCCGCCGGCGGCGGAGACCTGTGCTGGTCGTTTTCGGTGGCATTGCACAGTTTGGCCGCGGCGGCGGCGGCTGTCATGCCGGTGTGGCTCGGCCTGCCCGCAGCCACATCCTGGTTCTGCCTTGGGATTGAGCCGGCGTTTTTCTATCCATTAGTTATGTATTTGTCTCGAAATGCTATTTGCGATCAGTGTAGGAAGTTTTTTGTTGACGAATTTCAGGTTATGATAGTTGCCAATGAACCCTAGATCTAGGTAGTTGTATTTCAAAGTGCAGTATGAAGGTAGACATGATAGTTTCAGTAACTATCTGCACTGGATGGCAACTAATTCCCTGATCAACTGTGTCAGTTGCCACAAATTTGTTTTCCATGTGGCAACTTTTTTTGTGACACACTATGGTTGTTGCCATGCTGTAGGCATGATAAAGTGTAGTAAATAGGTAGTCATGGCAGTTTCAGCAACTATGTGCACTGGATGGCAACTAATTTCCTGATCAAATGTGTAAGTTGCCACACAATATGATTTCCATGCGGCAAGTATTTCTGTTAACACACTAAGGCTATTGCTATGATATAGGCAGGATAATGTGGCAAATTCACTATACAATAGACTCAATTTTGTGTTTTGCCATCCTGACTTGTGATATCTAAACATATTTGACCGTATTACATGGCAACTCATTTTTAATATGAGGTCAGTGTGTGAGTTGCCACATTACAGGTTGTTCAGTAGATGTTTTCAACACCTTTTGAATTGTCTTGTATTTTACCATGGCATTTTCAACCTAGTACATTTGCCTTTGAATATATGACAACTATGTGCACTGGATGACAACTAATTTCCTGATCAAATGTGTCAGTTGCCACAAGTATGATTTCCATGTGGCAAGTATTTCTGTTAACACACTATGGTTGTTGCCATGATGTAGGCAGGATAATGTGGCAAATTCACTGTACCATATACTCAATTTTGTGTTTTTCCATGCAAACTTGTGATATCTGAACATATTTGGCCGTACTACATGGCAACTCATTTTTAATATGAGGTCAGTGTGTGAGTTGCCACATTACAGGTTGTTCAGTAGATGTTTTCAACAATTTCTGAATTGTCTTGCATTTTAACATATGGCAATTTCAACCTAGTACATTTGCCTTTGAATATATGACAACTCATTTTTTGTATGAGGACAGAGTGTGAGTTGCCACATTATATGTTTGTGCAGCCGAAAATTTGTGCCTTTCTTTCGTACTATCTTGTGCTAACATGGCAACTTCAGCATTTTGTTTCAAGTGCCTTATGATCTGTACATTTTTCAAATGAAGCCAATGTGTTTTGTTGCCACATTTATTGTTGGACAATCATAGGGGGTGTGGGTGTTCATACGATATTGCCTAAACTTTTTGCCACTTTCAATTGAGCCCATGTGGCAAGTACATTATGTTAGGTGGCAACTGCTTACTTCATACTTTCATTTTCACCCTGACATTTTGCTTTGTTCTTACCTCAGCAGAATGGCTCACGGCGATCATCAAGACGATGATGATGATTTCATGGAGTTACCGCGGCAGAATCGCGCAACTAGACGGACAACAGACGGCGATGAGGTAACTGTCCACCCCCCAGCCCCCTTCCCCCATATGTTTTGAATGTCATGTTGAGTTTGCAATCGTCTGATAGGGTCTAAACCTTCATGATAGTGAAACATGGCAACAAATGACCATTTCTCTGTTTTGCAGAAGAAGAAACGTAATCGCAATAGGGCTTCACAGGAACGCCTGACTATATTGACCGAGGGATTCACCGACGACCAGAAGGGACCTGCTGCTGAGTTGGGGATGCAGTCTCTGATGGATGTTCGGTGCAAGAATCTAGTGAACCCAGTATGCGACTGGCTCGGTGAGATTTACGAGCCCGCCTCCAGGGAATTTGTGATTCTGGGACGTGGAAGACTGCCGTTAGACGAGGAATCCGTGTTCTGCACGTTGGGTGTGCCCCGTGGAGAAATCAAAGTCCCGTATGAGGTCAATAATACGATTGAGGAAACATTGTTTGCCCGTTTGTTAACTGGGATGACATCCATGCCGAACACGACCGTGCTGGCAAATTCGCTGGAGGGTATGAAAACCCATGGCGAAGTTTTTAAGATGAAGCTGCTCATGTACCTGATCTCAGCTGTTTTTGCGCCGACCACATCTCTTCGCCCAAGCAACAAATGCTTCCCCATCCTGGTGAATGCTCTATCTCTACTCCTTCATTTTTTCCTTCAATATTTTGACTCCTATGTCATCTGTAAGCTAGTCACTGCCAGTTTTTTGATGTTTTCCCATTTTGATTTCTGTTGCAGCAACTTCTTGTCCTGAAATTTGTGTCGTGCAGGCAAAACTGAAAGAAGTGAAGAACATGAATTGCTGTAAGTTCATTGCGGACTTCCTGCATGATGCATTCTCAAACAAGATGTACCAGAAGGGTTGTCGACTCCATTTAATGGTATTTTTGTACTACTCTTTTGCAAACACTCCTAGCTCCTTGAGCATGCATGGCAACCATGATGGTGACATTGTGGCAACTACCATCAGAACAAGATGGCAACTGCCAACATAACTAGATGGCAACTGCCAACATAACTAGATGGCAAATGGCAACATAACTAGATGGCAACTAACAGAAATACATGGCAACTCTTTTCCTTCTTCATGCCCTCCAACTTGATGATTGAAGGAACATACGTTAGCTTCTTTTTTGCAAAATACCATGATGGCAACTGATATTTTTTCTTTTTAAATTGTTGTACATCAGCTCATGTACGTCGATCGTCTTGATCTGTCCACTGTGGACTTTACTGGGATAGGAGGCCCGCCGCCTCCACACAAGTTTGCTGTTTCTGCGTGGACTTACGATGCTGTCAAGGTTGTGCTTGCCGCGGACAAGATAACTGATACGAAATACGGGAAACTGCAGGTTAGTTCTGGCTTCTTTCTTTGCACGACATTCTTTTAATTTTGACGCTGCATAACATATGAAAAAATCCCCATACGGCAACCGTCTGTGGCTAACAAGAGATGACTACCTTGTTAGCCATGGCTGTCTGCGCATGGTATCCATGTCTGACGTCACATGGCAACTCTGCCATCCATTTTGAAACTTCTATCCTCTTCCTCTTTTTTATTTTTATTTTTGCAATACATGAACTGTTAGTTAGTGTTCATTTGTTTTTTCTCTTTACATGCTAGCTGTTTTTTTGGTTTTTTCCAGCTGATGGCCAAGCATGCTATAGACTACAGCGTGTTTGGTGGGACTCAAAACTTTGGAAAGTGGATGGACGTGCACTCAGCTCCGTCTTGTCCTGTTGAGGTAATCAAGGATATATATATCTATGGTTGTGTTTGGTTTATTTTGATCTTGTGCACGTGACTTTAATACGGTTGGTTACTGCTGCTTCTTGTTTCGTGTGCAGGCGAGGGCACCTGTTGAGCACCTAATTGGGCAGTTTTCATCCGGAATGACCAGCTTGCTCAGGAAGTTGGTTGAGGGTTGGACGTCCCTTAATGGCTCTGACAGCGACGCGGTTGCGAGGCAGTTTACTCCATTTGTTGCAGAACGGACACATCGGCCAACTGGTTGCCGTGGTCGGTACGACTACAACAGCTCGCAGGAGCTTCCCGACACACAAGATGAACTAGATGGAGATGCTGCTCTTGACAAGGATGACGACGATGACATGGAGAACGTGCAACATGACACCGACGATGATGAACATTTCGACGTTCGTGCAGGTGGTAAGAAGGGCAAGGGTGTACCAGATGTCCCCTCACTGGAGAAAGTCAAAGAACAGATAGCTGCAAGAGGCAAAGGGGGTGTCGCCCTCAAAGAGGGGGAGGGATCCAGAGGAGGTTGGGCAGGGCTCTCCTGTCAAGAGACCTAGGACCGATCCCTTAGCTGCTAGGAGGAGGTTCGACTTCTTTTTTAGTGTTTTGTTTTGTCTATCCTTTTGAACAGACCGACCCCCTTTTTCCATTTGTTTTTGCTAAGCGTGGCAACGATTTTCGTGTCTGACACTTGGCACCTTTTTTGCCTCTTTCTTATATGTGCAGCGAGGCGATAGCTGGTGGACGAGCAGTTACGAAGAAACAAGCACCAAAGCCAACCCGTGTTTCTGCTCTATTGAACAAGGGTGCCCCTATTGCTGGTGACACGCATTCCACTAGGTCATCTCCTCGTACGTCGACGTCCAACACCGGTGATCCTGTCGTGTTGCCAGATTTGAGGAAGACAGTCAAGAAGTAGGTTATCCATGTTCTTTCTTCATTGCCATATTGCTATATTTTTGCCTTTCAATGCAGCTGTTCAGCTTGCCACATGGGCTACTGCCATCAGTCCCACATCGCAACTGCTGTTTCTCCCATGCTCTATTTCTTCTTACTACATGGCAACTCCTGCCTGTTTTTGCATGGCAACTGCTAACCAGGCAAAATGACAACTCTTATTCCACCTACATGGCAACTACCAGCTTTTCCATCTGTTTTGTGCACTCATCCACACCTAGTTTTGAAATGGAATTCCTGGCACATCACACATTTCTTACATTTTTTAAGATGTCTACCATGGCAACTGCTAACTGGTCCACATGGCAACTCTTATTCTACCTACATGGAAACTATCATCTGTTCATCTAACAATGTTCGTGTGTTTTTTTCAGGGTGAAGAAGACTACCACACGCGTGACGAAGCAGAACCCCAGAGACCCACTCGAACGCATACACTCAAAGCTGTCAACAGGTGGCAACTCAGACGTTCATGAGGCGCTAGTGCACAAACCTGCTGCTGCACCGTCCACTGTTCCCACTAGCTCTTATGCAAGCGGCTGAACATCTCCGCCGGTTGCAGAAGTGCAGGCTACGACAGCAGGCATCCGTACATTTGGGAGTGACGAGTCGGTATCTGCCAGGACTGCTGAAATATTGCCCACTCCGCTAGCAATGAAGGATGCTGCTATGAGCCATGCGACCCGATCAGCAAGTGTTGAAGTGGACGCCCCCGAGATCAACCTAAGCAAGGAAGATTCCCGCTCATCTGACACGGATTCCAAGCGCGTGGGTGGTGGCACTTCTTTGTCCATGAAAGAAGGGGCTGAGGCGACAGTTCATAATGATATGCCATCCATAGGTGAGACTCTTGGCACAATAGCTCCAGCTTCTGGTGCTCCAGAGGTTGCCAAGGTGACCGTTGCGCGAGCTGGTCTTCCACCTAGGCGTCGTAGCCCCCGCAGGCAATCTGCAGACACACCCAACGCGCCTGCTGTAGCTAGGAGCAGCAGAGATGACTCTGGTTATGTGCCTGGTGTCCACACTATTCCCACCACCTGCCAGAAGCAATGTTATGGAGAGAACGGAAGACCGGAGTACAACCGACCCAGGTGGCAAGCCGGGCATGACTGACGGAGGTGAACGTGCGGAGCAGACTGCGTCTTTACCCGCGGTGGATAACCCCAGCTTAAATCTGCGCACTTCTAAGCTCCCAGTCAACATCGATGTCCCCTACAGCCCAAACAAGAAGATTGTCAAGAAAGCTGCGACTGATACCGCTGACAGCACGCCCCGTCCTACGAATAAGCCTGATGACTCTGCAGCAGCCGATGCAGAAATGTTTGTTGATCTTTCACCCTTGGATTCTGCCCAGCAAGCTGTTCGCGGTCCGGCCAGTAGGCAGGAGAGGCACCCAATGGCCTTCACCCCACCGAGCTGTAGCCTTGGCATTGATCGCAGTCAAGATGAACCAGTGGTGCAAGATCCTTCACCAGTTGCCTTTGCTTTCCCGGCAGGCATGGCCCCAATGATGGCGCAGCCAATGGTCGAGGGCAAGAAGGCTGTGAAGTTCGCAGAGCCGGTTGTGCAAGGTACATTTCTTTATGCGTTTATCATATTCGTGTATACATCTTTTTTAGTCTGACTTTTGTTCCAAGCATTTTTTTGGGTTCTCACTTGTGATGGCAAATGTTATATGATGGACATGGCAACTGGATTTGCTTGCACGCTGTCACCTACATTTTTCTGTTGCCATACTCCATTTTCCATTATGCAAGCACATGGCAACTGCAGTTGATACATCATGGCAACTGTAGTTTTTGTCACATGGCAACTACAATGCATTGCACATGGCAACTCCCTACTTTCTGTGCCTACATCTCATATTTCTGCAACCTTTATTTCAAACTAGATTTGTTTTGTTTTCCAAGGATTCCTAACCCACTTTTTTTATCTGTGCAGCCACCCCTGAGGAGATTATGCCGTCACTTGATGAAGCTTACCGCGGGATTGGGGAGGCAACATTGCAGAGGAGGTCCTCACGAGGTCAGGGCCAATCAAGTTCCAACATGCCTGCTGAGTCCGTATCTGAGGATACCATTAGAAGTGCCACCCCTAGTTCTGTGAGGCAGCGTAGGGTAGTTCATGCGCCACCCGCGGATGATTATGAGCCGGAAGTCAAGGCCACAAAGGATCAGAACCAGCTGTACGATATTGTCAAGCGCTTTGGAAATGCGAGGTCCAACAGCAATCACATGAAGGAGCTGAAAGCGTAATGACCACACCCACATAAACCTCTCATTTGCTTTGCTCTTTTTACTATTCATCCTTTTGATATTTCTAGATATGCTCTGTTTACGTTTTATTTCTTTTTTTCACTTAGTAGACATGATTCTTTCATGTTATATCATTTTCATACAGCTCATGTTTGGACAGAACCAAGATCATACAATGTGATGCGACGTCCGTCGACCTGGGTGATCTTGCCGAGTCTGTGAGGCCACTCGATAAAATGTCAAAGAATGTAGTTGCATATGGGATTGACTTCATCAACAGGCATATGGATATGTCTCCCGACAAAACAATCATGCAGTACATTGTGACGTGCAAAATATGGGATGGTGACTTCCACCACAAAATCATGAGGAAGCATTTTGCTGCGCATGGTGATTTCAAGCTCACAATGAAGAAATGTGTGAGTACTCCTTCCTTTTTGCACATTTTTTCCTCCCATGTTATTTTTTTTCCAGTAGCTATGCTTCAGATGTGGGCTACACCCTGTTTTGTGACAGCTGTTTCATGTGGCAACAGCTGCCATGTAAAATGACTTCTGATTTGCTTTCCTAATACAACCTATGTGGCAACTTCAAACTAAAATACATGGCAACTTTGTTCATACATGGACGACAACTTCTTTTAATTACCCACTACAACTAAACATTATACGTTGGTCCACTTTTCTTGGACCCTTGATGCTTTCGTAGTCACTCATGTGCCTTGTTAGTGTAACCGGTGATATCTTTACATGTCATTTTCCCAACTACATCATTTCTGTTCTTAATGTGAGCTCTGATTCTTTTCTTTCCTTCATTTTTGTTTGCAGGTCTTGTTCCCCATGTTCCAGGAGCTTGCACCACACGACCCACACAACAAGTGTGGTCATCACTACGCGATCTGCCTTGACCTGAAGAACCAACGTTTTGAGGTGCTTGATTCAATGCGTTCAGAAGCTGGTGCAGACCTTACTACGCATGCTGAATGCTTCATCAACAATCTCAAAGAAACATGGAACCGTCACTATGAAAACTCAAAGGTCCAGATCAGACATTTTCCAATTGAGTACGTGGCGACTACGAAGCAAGGAAACCGGTATTTTCCCATCTTTTCTTCATGTGTCCTCCAAACTAATGCTCACCCTCTCTTTTTGTCACCTCTGAATTGAAGTTTATGATTTTTTCTATATGTTCTTGTGAGTTAACCTGACTCTTTTCTTGTTTAGGCACGACTGCGGCTTCCACACGTTGGAATACCTTGCAAAGTGGGAAGGTCGACGGGTTCCTGACGTCACAGCTGCAATGGTCATCGAGCTCCGCAAAATTTACGCATGGAACTGGTTGATGAATGAAGATTTCAACACGCGGTCCAACGCATGTGAGTTCATAGAGGAAGCTGTGAAGAAAGCCGCCAAGAAGTACAAGTGATCACGTGGTGCTCCTGTCCGAACGCCTACCTTACATTCTGTTGCCAAGGAATGTAAGGTATTACCTTGTTTTTTCAAAACTATGTCCTTGTAATATGCTATGACTGCATCTCCCCGTAGCCTAGTATACAGTGGTGGCGTGTGAGTGACATTTGAATAGTTTGTACTATAAGTGTGGATGTGAACCTACTTAGGTTTGACAGCAGATACGTTTATGTGTTTTCAGTATTATTATGTGCTTGTGGGTTGGTAGTACCAGCATGGTGTTTTGAATGCGTCCTTGATGTCTGAAAACATGGCAAATGTAGTTGATCAGTCATGGTTAGTGAAAGTTATCGTTCTTTCTTGTTTGGCTTTTTGGGGTTTTTTGCACTGCTAACTGTACCGGCTAGCATGGTAGTTTGATCACGGAGCAGTAACCTGTGCGGTTGCTGCACGAGACCGTTTCAGCTTGTTTCCCATAGTTTGCACCAGAATACAATATGTGTGACTAAAATGCGCTGACTGAACATGGAAATCTACGCGGTGAAGATTCAGTACAACTAACATGGCATATTCAGTAAAAAATAAGATGGAAAATTCAGTAAAAATAACATGGCAAATTCAGTAGAAATGGCACGGCAGATTCAGTAGAAATGGTATGGCAAATTCAGTAGAAATTGCATGGCAGATTCAGTTCAAGTAACATGGCAAATTCAGTGCCATACACGTGGCAACTGTAGCTATTCCTTCATGGCATTTTTACTTCAGATTCTGATGCACCCGAAGAGTCATTCTCCAGTTTTTACAAAATTTAGAACATCTAGATTACAAAAAAAAAATGTCACCATGGACCAAGTCAAAGTGCTCCAATGTTGCTTATGGATTGCCCGTCCCTTTCTTTGGTTTCTTATGTTTTGCTTGAATCTCCAATCCCGATTTGTATCTTATCTCTTTTGGACGCCCTTTTGTGATGGAACGGGGTGGGTTCCTAACCTGTGTTTGTGTGCTTGCTGTTCCAGATCCTACCTCCGAGTTTTCAGATGATGGCCCTGTGGACGAAGGCACACTTGATGTGCGGGGGAACCTATGTAAGGCTTCCTCAGCTTTCCTCTTCTTGATCTCATCAAGCTCTCTTTTGAGGGCCTTCCTGTGTTTTTCTGCGACCCTTGCTGTCTCATCACTCTTGCACGCTTCATCAATTAGTTCAGCATAGTTCTTTGTCAACACAACGTGCCTCACGGCTTCCATGGTTGACTCTGGTCTCTCGTCATGCACGGCCAAAACTACATTTGATGTTTGCGGCGCCAATGCGTCCTCAGCGTCCCAAGTCCATCGTCGCCTTATGAAATGGCGGGGCATTCGTGTCACCGCGTTCAAGTCCATTACTTTTAGAATGTGACAGCACACAATCCCGTCCAGTTCGAATTTGCAGCATTGGCAGTAGTATTCGCCTTCGCTTATCGATGCCTTCACAAAGTAGTTCCTTCCCTTGTCTGGGTCTTCAGGTTCTGAATCCGACATGCCCATGATAGAACACACCTTGAATGTATGTTCGTCCACCTGGAAAGTCGTGTACATGCTGGCACGCTTTATTTCTTCCTGGAATCTGCAAGTTTTGTGTGGTTTTTGTTAAACTCTTGTGTGAAGTTTTTTGTAGCACCTTTTGTTTGTTGTGGCCAATGGAATTACAATTCGTTCAAACATGGCAACTACAGTTCATTAAACATGGCAACTGCAGTTGAGTAAACATGGCAACTGCAGTTCATTAAACATGGCAACTGCATTTCATTTAAACATGGCAACTACATAACAACCTCAATTTGGCATTTGCATTCCATACCATCATGGCCATTGGAATTTACATTTCATTAAATATGGCAACTGCAGTTCATTAAACATGGCAACTGCAGTTCATCAAACATGGCAACTGCAGTTGAGTGAACGTGGCAAACTGTAGTTCATTAAGCATGGAAAACTGTAGTTCATTAAGCACGGCAACTACATATCATGTTTACTCTGTACCTAATGGCTACTTTTCAACACAATCATCATTTTCAAATAAGCATTTCAACTGCATTGCATTCTACATGGCACCTGGTACCTTCATGCTTTGTGCAAATAAGATTGTAACACAACTGACTTACTTGTTAAAAATCGTGTTGGTGTATATCTTGCTCATCTGCCTCTCCATTGGTAAATACGTTAGCAATTTTGGCTGCTTGAGCGCGGTGTTTGCTTCTTGCTGTAGCTCGGATCCCAGTATTTTTTGTTGCAAAGCGGTGTACTGCTTGGCAAACTGTAGTAATGAGTTGCCAGGGCTCACGTACCGCTTCAAAACAGCATTGAACCCCTCACTGCGCTGTGTAGTCTGCAGAAACGGGAAGAAGCACTGCATGAAGTAGGCCGGCACCCAGTACATTCGCTTCTCCCACAAGCTAGCAAGTGTCTCGTGGTCTTGGACTTGATATGTTTCAATCATAGCCATCCAGCTCCTTTCAAACTCCTCCACCGTCAAGCTGTGGTCCACGCACAGCTCGAATGCCTTGTGCAGGTCTGGACGGTCAGCAAAGAACGGTCCTAGTGTCTCCTCGGCCTTCTTTATAATGTGCCACCTACAGTGCCTGTGCACTGCCAACGGAAAGACCTCCTCTATGCCTGCACGCATGCTAAAATCTTGGTCTGTTATTATGTTCATCGGAGCAAGTCCACCCATGCCCTCCAAGAAGGTCTTGAACAGCCAAACATACCCATCCGTGTCTTCGTTCCGAATGAGCCCGCATCCGAACTGCAATGACTGATTGTGGTTATTTATTCCTATGAATGGAGCGCATGGCATCTTGTACATATTAGTGAGATATGTCGCGTCGAAAGAAATGCAGTCTCGGAAATGTTTGTAGGCTCTTCTTGCAGCACCATCCACCCAATACATGTTCCTGACACGGTCCTCATCGTCCAATCTTATCCTGTAGAAGAAATCTTGATCTTCTTTCGCTTTCTCATCGAAGTAGGCTATCGTGGCTTCTATGTCAGCCAACTTGCTTTCTCTACGGTACTTTGCCTTTAGGTTTGTGACGTCTGCTAGTAGGTAGGGCATGCTACTCAGAGACCCGTTCTTGCTGTGGATGAGGGAGAGTATCTGCACCATTCTTGATGGACCGATGTTACAATCATGTAGCAGCTTTATGAATTTCTTCTCGAGGGGGGTGAATCCTCTATGGGCGGTCAGAAATTTTACCAGGTCAAACTTCTTTATTAGCTCATGGTTGTGCTCGTCAAAATATTCAGTGACCACCCACTGTGCTCCATCTACGTTCAGCTTACACCGGGCAGGGCATTCCATCTTGACAATGATACCTCTCTTTCGTTCCGGAACGACAGGCGCATCACCTTTGCCCTTCTTGTTTCTTCGTGCCTTGTAGCACCTCATCTCACCTCTACTGTACTCGTTAGTTTTTTTAATTTTCCTATGGTATTCGGTGTTGACCGCAAACCCATGGAACTTTGCATATGTCTGGTAGAATTCCTTTGCATCTGCAAACGAATCAAATCTCTGCCCAAGATACGGTGGCTAGGGTACCATGATTTCTGATTACCCACCATCTTCATCCCCTTGTGCTTCATCATCGGTTTCATCATTCACTTCAGTATCGGCGGCTGTTTCACCTGCTCGAGTGTTGCTTGTGCTGGTGTGCACATGTGTGCTTGTCGGTATTGCTGGCACGATTTCCATTTCTGACACTGACTCGGCATTGTTTGTGGCATGAGTGTTGGCTGGCTGGTGGAATGCTTCTTCCGTGCGCTCAGAGCTCCCCGCAATAGATGTCCCCGCGCCGCTGTTAATTGTAGTTGAAGGTCCTGCATTAAAAAATCAGGTACGAGCGTAAGATTTTGCTTGAATGTCATGTGTATCGTAACGGATTACATCAACTGCATGTGATTTTGCATGACATCATTTCACACAGCAAGCCGTGAATCTGCATATGACCATGCATGGCAACTGTAATTCTCCAGTAATGGCAGCTACAGTCCAACCACATGGCAACTACCGTTGCCAACACATGGCAACCAGCGTCTTTTAGCTTGAGAACTTGTAGCATATAGCAATGGCAGAAATAGTCCAACACACATGGCAACTACTATTGCCCACACATGGCAACCAGCTTCTTTCAGCATCAGAAATTGCAGCACATAGCAATGGCAGATACAATCCAGCATACATGGCAACTACTGTTGCCAACACATGGCAACCAGTATACTCTAGCATCAAAACTTTGTATTCTAGGCTTGAGCTCAATACGCAAATGTGAACAATCATGAATGTTGCACACACTCTTATAGCAATTGGCAAATCCCGAAGACAATATACGTCTCTTTTGCACATGACCACTTGGTAGCATTTTTTTTGTTTTTTCCACCACCACCGTTACAAATCTACTTTTCTTCACATGCTATTCCCCACAAAAGCAAATGCACTGTTTTCTGTTTTCACTTTTTTTTACCTTGTTGTGCCGCATGTGCCGATCTTGTGTGGT
Organism: Triticum aestivum; assembly: GCF_018294505.1. Classification (NCBI taxonomy): domain Eukaryota; kingdom Viridiplantae; phylum Streptophyta; class Magnoliopsida; order Poales; family Poaceae; genus Triticum; species Triticum aestivum. The sequence goes on from NC_057808.1 coordinate 46,119,027, forward strand.
CTGTCATTCCAATTTGATGTGCTCTATCTGCAATAGCGCTTTCCTACAACTGTGAAGCTTGCCATGAGATGTTTGCCGATGTGGTTCCACCGTAACAACCTGCGATCCTGGTAGCAGTTGGTCATTGCATGGCAACTGTAGTTTGTTCAACATGGCACATGTAGTGGTCCAACCATGCCACACAGATTTGTTCACACTTGTCATCCACGGTTGTTTAGACATTGCAGTCACATTTGATTATACATGGCAACTGCAGTTGTCCAGGCATGGCAACTGCAGTTTGTCCAGCCATGGCAACTGCAGTTTGTCCAGCCATGGCAACCGAAGTTGTCCAGGCATGGCAACTGCAGCTGTCATATATGTTCCTTTCTCCTAACTCACTTTCCACAACATAACTTTCATGCGCTCACCTGTGTACGACGTTGATGGCAGGTACATGGTTGCTGCCTGATGCCACGTGCTGCATGAAGGTCCTACATTTTTTCCGATATAACTCGTGAGTCTTTTGCCATCCTTGCAAGTTTAATTTCATGTCCACAACAATAAGTTCCTTTTTCGTATGCGTTACCTTGATTTGCCACATTAGCTAGCTGAAGTTGGTTGCCAGTACATTTGTCAGCATTACCGCCCTGTGACGAAACTTGCCATGCTGCCCCCTGATTATGGTTTGGTCATAAGAACCTGCTAAAAAATAGATTGTAGGACATAAGTAGAATGACATCTTCATCGTCACGAACATGGCAATTGTTTCTTCTTTGTTTATCATGCATCGTACCGATGCCCGCGTAGTGCTCTAGTAGTGGCAGCAATGGCCCTGAAGAAATGAGTTGATTGTACTCTGCTACATCCCAAGGTGGCGTTTCCGGCCTTTGAGAAAGCCAAGGATCAGTGCCATCTTCGTGATTCATTCTTCTGCTTTTTCTTTTCTGCCACTGTGCTTTTAGTCACTGCATGAACAAGAACGCATCAACAATCCACAAAAAGCGTTCTTGCTGTTTGCACGTAGAAGATAACACGACAATCTCATAACATTTCTTTGCGTAGGCAACCAACACCTCATGGCAAGTAGGACATGCACATCCATTTTTCTTTTTTGAATTCTGGATGCCATCTATCATTTTGAAGCGATGGCAATAGAAAATAAAATAGGATGGCAAGCAATAATATAACATGGTCGCAACTACGGACAACGATAGATGGCAACTGACGTTAGATACAAGTGGCAATTATTTTTCCTCCCTCCCCATGCCAAATTCCTCCTTTCTCTCCCTATTTTATAGTGATTACTACGCTACCAACTACTCGCATCAAGCCAACCCAGAAGCTTGGCACAAGTCTAGCATAGTATATGGCAAATCTGGCGTATGTTGGTGGGCAAATGCAAAGACACACAAATTCGTGGGGTGTTTTCCCTGATAGCGTGGATCCAGTCGCCATCTTCGTGGGCAAATTTTGCAAATTCAGATTTCTAGACAAAAGAAGGTCGAGAAATAGAAGGAGATCGGGGATCCACCTATTTTAGCTCGTCGTCTTGGGAGGGCGTGGAAGGGGTGGGAGGGGGTGGGGGGGTGGGGTGGGTGGTTAGCTGTGGGAAAGGCGCTAGGGATCTGCTCTGGTTGCCATGGCAACCAGAGAAGGAAGGCGACGGAGGTAGGGGATCGAGAGGCGCGAGACAATGGCGGCAAGGCGGACTGGGGATCGGAAGGAGCCCGGGACGGCTGGCGTGCTGGGTCGTGCGGGCAGCGCGGTCGTTTGGTCTGGACGTGTGGGCGGTTTTGCCACACACCGGACGTGCGGGCTGTGGCTGCGCGCGCCCGGACGCGGTCGTGCGGGCGGGTTCTTCTCCATGCCACACGAGGCGTGCGGCACAACCACCCGATACACCACACGTGTGGCAGTTATCGGTGTCCTAAATTATTGATACGTTGGAGATGTATCAGCATCCCCGAGCTTAATTCCTACTCATCCTCGAGTAGGTAAATGATAAAATAAATAATTTATGAAGTGTGAATGCTAGCAAAGTGCATAAGTTTGATCAATGATAATTTCAATCACTTTTCCTAGCATCATAACAGCAACTCTTTCTCATAAAACTTATCATGATAAAGTTGCAATTGAAAATGGAATTTTTTGTTGTGGAATGCTAACTATCATATTCATCATAAACTCTTTTCTTTTGTAGCATGGACATTTGGACTTTTATATGGTTCAAAGCAATAGTCTAGTTTTGACATGAGGACTTTGATACTCAAGCATACCAACAAGCAACCATGTCTTTCAAAATATCAACGCTAAAATAAGTTATCCCTATCCCATCATGCTCAATCATTGATCCATTCATGAAACACACTCGCATATTAGCTACAACCAATGCTCAAGTACGATCATAGTGCCTCCTAGTTGGTGCTTTATAAGAGAAGATGGAGACTCAAACTAAAAATAAAAATTGCATAAAGTAAAAGAAAGGCCCTTCGCAGAGGGAAGTAGGGATTTGTAGAGGTGTGATACGTCTCCAACGTATCTATAATTTTTTATTGTCCCAAGCTGTTTTGTTATTAATCTTGGATGTTTTATAATCATTTTATAGTCATTTTATATCATTTTTTGGTACTAACCCATTGACATAGTGCCAAGTGCCAGTTGGTGTTTTTTCCATGTTTTTTACATCACAGGAAATCAATATCAGACGGAGTCCAAATGCCCCGAAACTTTACGAATAATTTTTATGGGCCAGAAGGAACACAACGGGCCCTGGTTGCACCTAGGGGAGTCCTGAGGAGGGGACAACCCACCAGGGTGCGCCAGGAGGCCCAGGCGCACCATGGTGGGTTGTGCCCACCTCGGGTGCCCCCGGACCGCCTCTTTGCTCTATAAATACCCCAGTATTCCAGAAACCCTAGGGGAGTCGACGAAATATTCATCCAGCCGCCGCAGAGTCCAGAACCACTAGATCCAATCTAGAAACCATCTCGGATGGGGTTCACCACCTCAATTGGTGCCTCTCTGATGATGCGTGAGTAGTTCTTTGTAGACCTTCGGGTCCGTAGTTAGTAGCTAGATGGCTTCCTCTCTCTCTCTCACTGAATTCTCAATACAATGGTCTCTTGGAGATCCATATGATGTAACTCTTTTTGCAGTGTGTTTGTTGGGATCTGATGAACTTTGAGTTTATGATCAGTCATATCTTTTTATATCCATGAAAGTTATTTGAGTTTCTTTGATCTCTTATATGCATGATCGCTTATAGCCTCGTATTTCTTCTCTGATATTTGGGTTTTGTTTGGCCAACTTGATCTATTTATCTTGCAATGGGAAGAGGTGCCCGGTAGTGGGTTCGATCTTACGGTGCTTGATCCCAGTGACAGAAAGGGAAACGAAACGTATGTATTGTTGCTACTAAGGATAAAACGATGGGGTCTATCTCTACATAGATAGATCTTGTCTACATCATGTCATCGTTCTTATGGCATTACTCCGTTTCTCCATGAACTTAATACACTAGATGCATGCTGGATAGCGGTCGATGTGTGGAGTAATAGTAGTAGATGTAGGAAGGAGTCGGAATACTAATCTTGGACGTGATGCCTATGTAATGATCATTGCCTGGATATCATCATAATTATTTGAGGTTCTATCAATTGCCCAACAGTAATTTGTTTACCCACCGTTTGCTACCTTTTTCGAGAGAAGCCACTAGTGAAATCTACGGCCCCCAGGTCTTCTTTCTCATATATTTGCTTTGCGTTCTATTTTATTTGCACTTTTTATTCAGATCTATTAAATCAAAAATACAAAAATATTTTCCTGCACTTTATTTTATTTGCGATCTATTTATTCAATCTATTATAATTTTCTCCCGTCTCCGTGCCAATTTCTGGCGCTGTTACCCGAAAGGGATTGACAACCCCTTTAACACGTCGGGTTGCGAGTGGCTGTTATTTGTGTGTAGGGGTTGTTTACTTTGTGTTGCTTGGTTCTCCTACTGGTTCGATAACCTTGGTTTCATTTCTGAGGGAAATACCTACCGCCGCTGTGCTGCATCATCCCTTCCTCTTTGGGGAAATACTGACGTAGCTTCAAGCGACATAAAGGAATTTCTGGCGCCGTTGTCGGGGAGAATCAAGTCAAGATAGCCTCCCGTCAACACGCCATTTCTGGCGCCGTTGCCGGGGAGGATCTTCAACATATACCAGGTTCCTAATCACAAATCTCATCTCCTCGCAATTTACATTATTTGCCATTTGCCTCTCGTTTTCCTCTCCCCCACTTCACAAAAATTTGTCGTTTTATTCGCCCCTCTTTTCCGTTCGTCGTTTTCTTGCCGGATCTGCTTTTGTGTGCTTTCTTGTTTGCGTAGTCATGATGCCTCAAAGAAAATATTATGATATTCCTTACCCCAATATTTTGCTTGAAATTGAGAAAAGTACTAAGGAATATATGACTACACAATTTGAGCATAATAAGTATTTTACCGAAGAACTTAAGGAGCACTCCGTTGTGCTAGATGCTATTACAAAACAAATTGATGATATTAGTAGAGAAGTTTGCAATCTCCAATCTAAGTATGATTTTGCTGAAAGTCTGCTAGGAAAAATATCCGATGCACATGCTACCTTAGTAAATCAAATGGCTGCTAAACCAATCTCGTTAGAAGATAAAAGTGATGAAGATATTAAAATGATTGGTGTTTCTTCTATTGATTCCTTGTTTAGTAAAGTTAAGATTGATGAAAAAGGGACTGGAGAAGAGTCAACTTTAGGTAGAAGGCGTCCCAACAGGCCCGTCGATGGGGCAGGCCAAATTGGCAGACCGCATAGGGCCCCCAGTATTTTGGGCCCCCCAAATCACCAGTACTTCTTTATATCTCGTAAAAGAAGAAGGCCCGGTAGCCCAACGAGGAACCCAGCGAAACTCCCGATCTCCTGTCGCACGTCTTCCAGGTCGTACACGCCCTATCTCTGCCCCCACTCCCGATCCCCTCTTACGCACAGGACCTGATTCCGTCCGCCGATCTGACCGCTTGTGCTGCTCACCTTGCCTCCGTCGCCCTCGTCCAGTTCTCCTCATGTCCTCCCGGACCTCCCCAGACGCCATGGATGGTGCATGCTAGTTGGCTAGTTCACCAACCTAAGCAATCCCCACGTGAGTGCTGGAGGCCTATATGCTACAGGTTGGACCCCATTTGCTTCACAAAATAGACTTCTGAATTTTGGTATAGAAAACCGAAACGGCTCTGCATCTACGTATCGCAACAAGAAAGGTGCACACTCCTTCAGTCCTGCTAACAATATCATATGTATGCAGATTTGCTCTCTGTTTTCTAAATTTTGGTACAGAAAATTATCACATTGATAATTAATAAAATAGCATTAGCCATTGTACTTCGGCTAGGTTGATAAATAATAAATTGTTTTATGCTTTACTGTCAAAACTTCAAATTTCACATGGATTGCTAAAGCTGTTTTGGAGATAGTTTTCTTTATAATGCAAGGCAGGTGTTATATAAATTTTATTAAGATAGGGTTTTCGGAAATAATTACTCAATCATAAAAGATTTTCGTTATTTTTGTTTTGCTCTTTTCGTAGGAACACAGGTTTAGTTTATTACTTGTATCACCTTTACTCTTTTAGCACTAACTTTGGAAATATTTCTAAATATTATACAAAATTACATACATTTGAAGTAATTTTATTAAATGAACGTATATTTTACTTATATTAGTTTTTAGTTGTATGAAAATTTTCAAATTTTGGGCCACATTTTGCATTTTGCCCCGGGCCCTCAAATTTCTGGAGACGGCCCTGCGTCCCAATATTTCGGAGGGTGAAAATCTTGTTGAGAAAATTGATGAAAGTGGGTTTGGAGAGGTTAAAACTTTAGCTAGTGATGCACCCACTCTTTTGGATTACAAAGAATTTAATTATGATAGTTGCTCTTTGATAGATTGTATTTCTTTGTTGCAATCCATGTTAAATTCGCCCCATGCTTATGAACAAAATAAAGCTTTTACTAAACATATTATTGATGCTATGGTGAAAGCTTTTGAAGAAAAGTTGGAATTAGAAGTATCAATTCCTAGAAAATTGCATAATGAATGGGAACCTACTATCAAAGTCAAGATTAAAAATTATGAATGTTTTGCTTTGTGTGACTTGGGTGCTAGTGTTTCTACTATTCCGAAATCTTTATGTGATGTGCTTGGTCTTACTAATCTTGAAGAATGTTCTTTGAATTTGCACTTGGCGGATTCTACTATTAAAAAGCCTATGAGAAGAATTAATGATGTTCTTATTCTTGCAAATAGGAATTATGTGCCCATAGATTTTATTGTTCTTGATATTGATTGCAATCCTTCTTGTCCAATTATTCTTGGTAGACCGTTTTTACGCACTATTGGTGCCGTGATTGATATGAAAGAAGGCAATATTAAGTTCCAATTTCCTTTGAGGAAGGGTATGGAACACTTTCCTATAACAAAAATCAGGCCACCTTATGAATCAATCATGAGGGCATATTATGGATCTCGAACCAAAGATGGCAATACTTAGATCCTTGCTTTATGCCTAGCTAAGGGCGTAAAACTATAGCGCTCGTTGGGAGGCAACCCAATGAATAAATTTTATTTTTGCTTTTTGCTTTCTGTTCTTGTGTGTTTGCACAATTATGCTACTTGTATGATTGTGTTTTTTGTGTTTTAGTTAGAGTTTGTGCCAAGTAAAGCCTATAGGATCTTCTTGGGTGATAGTTGTTTGATCTTGCTGAAAAACAGAAACTTATGCTGTCACGAAAACAATTGTTAAAAATCACCAGAACGTGATAAAATACCAATTCTTTTTGCAGAAGATCAATATACAAATTACCCTGGTCGTCCTTTTTCAGAATTTGTGGAGTTACAGAAGTATTCAAAATAGTCAGATTGCTACAGACTGTTCTGTTTTGACAGATTCTGTTATCTTTGTGTTGTGTGCTTATTTTGATGGCTCTATGGTTTTCTTTGATGAGTTTTTGCCATAGAAAAGTTGGAATACAGTAGATATAATACCAAACAAAATATGAATTGGTTTGATACAGTACTTATAGTAGTGGATTGGTTTCTTATACTAACGGATCTCATGAAGGTTTTGTTGAGTTTTGTGTGATTGAAGTTTTCAAGTTTTGGGTTATCTTACAATGGATGAAGGAAGGATGGAAGAGCCTAAGCTTGGGGATGCCCCGGCGTCCCAAGCTATTATCCAAAAATGAGCAACCAACTAATCTTGGGGATGCCCTCGAGTGGCATCCTCGCTTTCTTCCAACAACTATCAGTATTTTACTCGAAGCTATATTTTTATTCGTCACATGATATGTATTTTGCTTGGAGCGTCTTGTATGATATGAGTCTTTGCTTGTTTTATTTGTGTTTTAACTTATCAATCCTTGCTGGACACACCTTTTTGAGAGAGCCAAAATTATTTCATGACTTGTTAGGATTGCTCTTTGTGCTTCACTTAAATCTTTTATGAGCTAGGACTTGCTCTAGTACTCCACTTATATCTTTTTGGGCACGGTGTGCTTAGTATTTTCGAAGAAATGCTCTCTTGCTCCACTTAGACTTATTTGAGAGTTAGTGAATTTTGAAGAAATTCTCTCTTGATTCACTTAAATTATTTTGAGAGAAATAAAAAAAGTATTCCCCCATTGTGCCAAAACATATATCAGTGAATCAATACGATACCCCATTGTCACCACGAGTATTCAATTGCAAGACATATATTAAGTGTTCTCAAATCCATATAAGTATCAATCCAATAACAATGAAATCTAAGAGGGAAAAACTCAATTCATCGCAACAAGATAGAGAGGGGAAAACACCATATGATCTGACTATATTAACAAAGCCCATGATACATCAAGATCGTGACATCTCAATAACACGAGAGAGAGAGAGAGAGAGAGATTAAACACATAGATACTGGTACAAACCCTCAGCCCCGAGGGTGGACTACTCCATCCTCATCGTGGTGGCCACCGGAGATGATTCCCCCCTCCGGCAGGGTGCCGGAACGGGGTCTAGATTGGTTTTCGGTGGCTATAGAGCCTTGCGGCGGCGGAACTTCTGATCTAGGTTAACCCCGAAGGGTTTTGGAATATTTATGAATTGACAAGGCAAAGAAGGGGTGCGGGAGGCCACCGAGGTGGGCACAAGCCCAGGTGGGTTGTACCCCCCCCCCCCTCGGGGCACCCCCCAGGTGCTGCTCTGGCCCATCCTGAGTGTTCTGGTCCATAAAAAATCTCCAAAAAGTTTCGCAGTGTTTGGACTCCGTTTGATATTGATTTATTGCGATGTAAAAAACAAGCAAAAAACAGCAACTGGCACTGGGCACTGGGTTAATAGGTTAGTCCCAAAAAAGGTATAAATTTGATATAAAATGATTGTAAAACATTCAAGAATAACAAAATAACAGCATGAATACTTCATAAATTATTGATACGTTGGAGACGTATCACGAGCATCATGACCAACAGCGTTCGCCAGCCCTATAGTCACACGTTTGGCCAACGACCTCATCAAGCAGGCCAAAACCAGCTACTTGCAAGGAATACCTGCAGGCCGACGTCGTCGTCCCCAAATGCCGCTACCAGCACACACAATGTGTTCGACGTAGTGCACGAGACAGGGAAAGAAAGTAGAAATAGTCAACGCGTCTAAGTGGCATTTTTTTGCCAAATCAGCTCCTGACGGGCAAGACCCACCTATCATAAATGCGCTCAAATGAATCTAATCCATAGATCAATGTTATCTGCCAAAATATTACCATAGACTGGAACAGGAACAGGAAACAGGGGGTCACGGGTGAGGTGGCGTTAAGGTGTTGGATGCCGGGGCGGCGGCCCTGGTGGTGGTTGCGCGGTGCTCTTGGGCAGAGGTTGTGGCTTGGTGTTGCCCGGTGGCCATGGTCGTGTGGGTGGCATGGCAGCCGGGGTGTGGCGTTCGGTGGCGGTGAGTATTGGCCGGGGTGAAAACCTGTTCTATCTTCGGACGGACCGGCGGTGGCGAAGCTCGTTCCCTTATTGAAGGCGTCGTCACGGCTCTCATTGCCCGTCGTGCGGCTCCGGGGGAAACTCTGATCCTTTGATCAGGCGGTGGCGGTGCTCCGATGTCATATCCTTCTTGAAAGCGCCGTCTAGGAGCCCACGGTTCGTCGTATGTGGCTCCATCTCTTCGTGGTGATAGTGCTAGGGGTGGTGTGGCTGCGCTCAACGCCTATGTATCATGCCTTGGGTGTGTGTGTCATGGTGACGTGCATTTGTATCAGGTTGTTGTTGATCATGGCTTTATATATAAAACGGGACGAAAGCCTTTTTTGTAAACAGGGGGGTCACCCTGTCATAGGGCGTGATGGTGATTGAAAGTCTCTCACACAAAAAAGAGGTGCGCCTTTTCAGAGTACACTGTTAAAAATTAGAGATGGATGGAAAAAATCAAAACGGAGAAGGAGAACGAGGAGGGACAACGTGTGTTATGTTTTTTAAGCGATGATAATTCCAAATTTATGGGCAGCCTCTAACGGAAGAGAAGAGAATAATATTACTTGGATTACATTAGACTTAGGTCATTGTCACCACTAATTGCCTAATTGCCTTTTAACTAGCAAAAGAGTCCATGTGTTGCAATGGAAAAAAATACTACACGTCCCTAATACAATAACCATGATTGAAGATCCAACATGTCCACGTGCATCACATCTGTGTTGCCTCTTACCCTCTTTCCCACCCTCGTCGATGGTGGCCTCAGTGCTCACACAATCACAACGTGTTTGAATGTGGTCAACTACAATGTGTGTCTCTTTCCACATAAGATGAGAAATCTTCTTTCTTTTTTCACCCGGAGGTTCTTACCAAGACATGCATGTGTGGTTATAGATGGATTCTTCGTCTTCAAATTGATTTTACTAAGGTGTTGATTTCTAATCTGGTTCTACACAGGTACGAAAGAAAGACGAACCATGCACTATTGATTAAGGTTGCACCCTAAATAGTTTTTGAAAAATGTTTAACAGGTAAAACAACATCATATTCATATTCTATATATATTTTAATCAATTTTCATATATAAAATGTAAAATTTGGTGTTAGAGCTTAAAAGATATGGATATTTAAAACTCATTTGAACTCACTTAAAATAGGACCGCGGTTTGATTAAATAAATATCAGTGTTTTTTTGCAAAAAAACATAACATTTCTGGACTCACTTAAAAAAGGATCGCACGTTGATTAACCAAGAGATCAGGGAGTTCTCTGCAAAAGAAAAGCTAACCTTTTTTCTCACTCAAAGTAGGACCACGAGTTGATTTTGAGAAACAACAGGGGCTTTTCTATAAAATCGCAAGGGACGGGCAGAAACACTTCCCCCTTTATTAAATAGGTACACACACACACACATATATATATATATATATATGAATCACCACCGCCACCGGTTACTCTCGCTTCCGGGTGCCTTGGTGCGCTGGCGATGCGGAGGAAAACCCCGACCTAATATGATTGGTATTGGAGTTTGAGCCGTCCTAGCATTGAATGGGTTTTAGTCTAGGTGTCTGGCTCGTGGTGCAGAGGCGATGGCGTCATCAACAACATGGAATAAGTTCTCCCATCCCATCTACGTTTCGGTGATGTTGATTGGCATAGATGGAGAACGTGTGGAGATTTGGTCAGGGCCAGAACAGGGCCCTGCTTTTGTCTGTTTCGTTTAGGTGGTCTTCGACGACATCGTTCAGGGGAGTGGATAGTGACTATTTCTATTTTAGTCATCTGGCTTCTCTGTTTGGCGAAGCATAACCAACTTTGCCTTCGTCGGTAAGCTAGTGAGGTTAGGCCTCCCCAGCTTTGTCTGGAAATATCAGGGGTGATTGGCTAGCCCTCCTCAATGGTTTCTTCTCTGGGACAACAATCCGATCTTTAGTTCGTTGTCGCCGATTTCTGGCTTTGACCGATGACTTCTCATCTGTTTCACCAAGAATGTATCCCTGGATCTGAGGGTGTTTCGGAGATCCAGAGGTGGCATCGAGCTCTTCTCACGCGCCGAGTGCAGAAGGAAGACATCACTGATATACCCAATAACTAGTGTGTTATTTTCTACTCCCTCTGTTCCTAAATATATACATTTTGGTAGTTCAAATGGAACTACCAAAACATCAAAGGGAGTATTTTGTAAGTATGGTCTTATTATGGTTGGACAATTTTATTATACTATCTTGGCCTTTGAAGCAGGAGAAACTCAAGTTGATTAAGTCTTGTCAACAAAACTTTGCAAAACTAAATCTATACCTAATAATAAAGGGGGTATTGCTACGTCATCGAAATTGCCCATAAAAGTTGCAAAATATTACCCACCGATGCCACCTACAAGTGGTAAAAAAACGTTACAAACAGGGAATCCCCGCCTGGGCCGGCCCATGCGCTCTACACAACACGCCTGTTTGGGCTGGCCCATGTCCGGGCGGCCTGTTTTTTATTTTTTGTTTTCTTTTTCCGTCTTTGTTTTTTCTACATTAAAATAATTTCGGACTTAAAAAAAGTTTCTAATTTTTTTAAAAAATTCATAATTTTGGAAACAAATGTTCGGGAAATAAAAAATCATGTATTAAAAAATGTTAATGAAAATGAACAAAATTCCACCAATTCAAAAAATGGTCATGACCTGAGAAATGTCCTAAAAATTCAAAAGATGTTTGTGACTTACAAAATAGTTTATTGATTCGTAAAATGTTTGCTGATTCAAAAATGATCACGCATTTCAAAAAATGATCGTTAAATCAAAAAAATGTTCATGAATTTAACATTATTCCACCAATTTCCAACAAATGTTCGTCGATTCTAGAAGTGTTCGGCTATTCAAGAAAAAGTTTTAAAAAATATTCACAATTATTTTTTGCAAATACTATAAAATGTTCAAGAATTCAGAAAATGTTCGAAAATCTGTAAAAGTGTTCACGATTTCAGATATGCTCACGAGTTTAAAAAATATTCATGATTTTTCAAAAATTGTTCACGATTTCACGAAAATGAGAGTGATAGTATATTTTGGTGATGCAAAAAATGTGGTCATGGACATTAGAGATTATGAAAAAAAAATCCATTGCAACGCACGGGCCATTTTGCTAGTACTAATAACACACTGTTTACTTTTGTACTTCTTTGAAAAAAGAAAAGGAAATATAATAGAGTGTTGGAAACCAAATAGTAAAACTTTTGCAGCCGTTTGGAATGCAGGAAAAGGAGAAAAACATGAGAACTTCTTGAGAAATGTTTTTTTTACATGAACTTGAGAAGTACTGGTAGTACATCTCAATTTCTCACCTCCGCACAAAACTTTCCCCTTTGCCCAAACCCTCGTCTCGCACCTTCTTCCACCACCGCCGGCCTCGGAGGCAACGCCACCTCTTCCACCGCCGCCGGCCTTGATCGAGAGTTCCGACCCGCCCCATCCTTACCCCCACCCCCCTCCCCCGATCTCCCACAATGGAAGGTTCGCAGAGTTCAATAGCGAGGGTGCCGGCGAGGTGCACAGCAGAGACACAGACGTCGCGGGCCACGGTTGCGTTCGAGATCGCTGGCTACAGCCTGCACAAGGGCCTCGGTAGAGGCAAATACCTCCGTTCTCCGGCATTCTCCATCGGCGGCTACGAATGGTGCATCCGCTACTACCCCGACGGAAGCCCAGACGAGGCGAGCGAAGGTTACGTCTCTGTCTTCCTCAAGCTCTTGACCAAGAACGCCGAGGTGAGGGCGACCTACAATTTGATGCTCGTGGAGCCGGTTAAGGGGCAGTCGACTGTGGTGCTCTCCTCCGAAGAGCCACAAGTGTTCGACCGCGAAAGGCCATCCTGGGGCTTGCGGAGGTTCATGAAGACCACTGCTGAAGTAGAGTAGGCGAACCTGTGGAACGATTGTCTCGTGATCGAGTGTGAGGTCACTGTTATCAACGAAACATTTGACGTCCATGTGCCGCCCTCTGACCTTTCGGATAATCTTGCCACATTGCTAGAGGGGAAGAAAGGAGCAGACGTGACATTCAAGGTCCAAGGGGAGGTATTTTCTGCTCATAAGATTTTGCTTGCGATGCGATCGCCGGTCGTCGAAGCAGAGTTCTATGGGCCGCTGGGGAACAAGGGGGCGCAGAACGGGCATGATTGGCTGGCAGACAAAAATTGGCAAGCCAACATTTGGCATTTCCAACAAGTGACAGCTCTAAAACTTGCCAAAATTTTGCTAGTTTTAAGAGGTTGGCTAGGTGCCAACCAATTGCTAGACAAAATTTTGGTTTGCTTACCTATTGGCAAGCCAAATTTTGGCAGCAAACCAAGCAGCCCTGACATAACAATTGATGACATGCAGCCTGCTGTTTTCAGGGCATTTCTTCACTTCATCTACACAGATTCAATGCCTCCCATGAGAGATCTTGAGGAGGATGACAAAATAGAAATGGTTAAGCACTTACTCGTGGCTGCAGATAAGTATGGGATGGAAAGGATGAAGAGGATATGTGAAGGCATGCTATGCAAGAGTCTTGATGTTCAGACTGTGGCTGCCATATTAGCTCTAGCTGACCAGCATCATTGCAGCAACCTCAAAGATGCTTGCATCGAATTTATGCTCTCTTCGAATAGAATGAATGATGTGATGGCAAGCCAAGGGTATGCACACCTCAAAAGATATTCTCCTGATGTCATTGTAGATGTGTTTGAGAGAGCAGCTAGGTCCTGCAAAATTTAGTACGCCTACCTGGTATAAGCTGCTGCTTATCCTTCAGTCTCGGTAGATCTTTGGAGGTGGATGCTTATGTTGGGTTCGAGAAGGCAATTAAGTCTTGATAAATTCAGCACGCTCATTTTCTATCTAGTTATTTTTGGCACATATAGCCACCTGAGATGAGGTTGCCATGTCTTTCAGTTTCCAGAGATCTTTTGGAGGAACTGAGTTGGTACTATAAAATGTATGTCTCTGTTGTATTGGTTGTCCTGTCTGATATAAGTATAGATGAATCTATGGTAGCTCACCTAGTTGCCTTTTTCATCTGCTTACTTTAATTTCTGTCCTATGTGAAGAAAGATAAAACTTTGAGTTCTTGGACATAACTTTTGAGGTAAATCTATTTACCTGTATGGAGAACTTACATTTGGATGCCAACTGTTAGATTTTAATTAGAGACATTTACAAATGATTTCTTGACATGAACCTTGGTAGCACAGCAGAGTCTTCGATTCAGAAAATCAGTTAGAAAATGAACTGAACCAAACTACTTTGAGATCAGAGAACAGGTAATTGTAGATTTAAGTTTCTGTTAGTAGCACTTCTATTATACTACTTTGAGATCAGAGAACAGGCAATTGTAGATTTATGTTTCAGTTAGTAGCACTTCTATTATACTACTTTGAGATCAGAGAACAGGCAATTGTAGATTTAAGTTTCAGTTAGTAGCACTTCTATTATACTAGCATATGTTCGGTGAAGTCTCTGTGTATGTTCGCTACACAAGCACAATCCTGTAAGAAATAGGCAACTACTTAAACCTCTGTACTTGTATTTGTACATAATTTAGGGAGGGATTAAGTGAACAAAAACCGAGAGAGCGATTGAGAGGAATCTAGAGGTTTAATCCCTAGGTATTGAGTGGGTATCACCCTACTCCGGGGTGGATCGAATCCCCTACGGTATTTAGCCCTACGCCCGAAGCTGGAGTTCACCTGGCAAGGCGATAATGGCACCGGTTCGTGGATCTCGCTCTGCCGACAGAATCTAGCAGCTAACGAGAAAAGAAGTGAGGTAATATGTTCGTGATACCTTCATATGGGTGATTTCGGTTAAGTTTGTACACAATTTCGTTTTGCATCCGTTGTTTCTATGCCAAAAAAAAGCCCACTGCTTGACCATATTTATCTAGGAATATTCAGTTCCAAATGTGGTTGATCTCTACACCTTTTTGTGTGCCTTTCTTCTATGCAGTGGGCATTGCAAAATTTGATGCACTGATACTATTTTATTTGAACCTAAACCCTTCATTGTTTTTATGTGATCCATGCAGTAATAGTTTGGTTTCTTTAGTTCAATAAACCTCTCTGTATCATGAAGGGGTATACTTGTTTCCGTCATATTGCCACTTCACTTTTCTGAATTGTATCATGAAGGGGTTCAACGTAGGTGCCTCTTAAGTGTTTCGTGGACACCAGATACTTCTGCGTATCAAGCTAAAAACATTATTGACAGCTGTACAGTTTGTTTCTCTGGATTGATTGCAAAGATGTCACTCAATTTCCTCTCTCGATTGTTTCCTTTTACATATTGGAAGTTTCTTGGTTCAGAGTACAATATGATTCTAGTGCTCTGGATCTATCAGTGGTATGACTGTGTGTTCTAGTAAGATATGGAGATTGTTGCTTTGTAGGATAGGAAAGTAGAGGAATTTTTCCTATGGTTGACTTTGCATGCGGTTTCAGAGGAAATTCCCATACCTTTGTTTCTGTGACAACTATACCATGCACCTAATCTTTTAAGAAACTCCTGTGTTTTTTCTTGTGCTGCAACAGAACACCTTCTATTACAGATCCATTCATGTGTTTCTGAATTCTCTAAAATTCATTATGGCATGACATCCGGATCCTATATTTTTATAGTTCTGAATTTTTAGAATTATATGCAAACCAAAGAGGCCTTTAACGGGAAACAATTATTTTGCCTCTGTCCAAACTCTTTTTTCTACCAGTGCTGCCCAAACTGAGTTAGTATGCAGTCTGGTTCTAAGTTCAATAAGATTATAGTGCTGGCTAGCAGGCTATCGGGATCTATCAGTGGCAGAATTGTGTGCTAGACTCTTCACCGAGGAAGCGAGAATGGTTTTCTTTCTTTGCTTAGTCCATTGTAGATTCTCTTTTCTAAGATGCTAATTTGTTGATAATTTTGATTGTCTATATGCGATGTTGAATGTTTATACCTTGGGTTCTTGGCTTTCACTTTTGAGACAATCTGGCTTATGTCAAGAATGATAAAATTTTGAGTTCTTGGCTTTCACTTTTGAGACAACCCGTTTTACCTGTATGAAAATTTTATATTTGAATGCTAACTGCTGTATTTTGAATTAGAGACAGTTGCAAATGGTTTCTTGACATGGTTGGCTGACCCAAAAAAGATGGAATTAACAATCAGATTTATGTTCCCCTTTGAAAGGCTCTGTACATGAATCTGCACAGATAAATTCTTTTATGCACTTGCTTCATGTTCATGAACTTTGATCATACAGGATGTCGTGGGAAGAGAATTGTGGGGTTAATCTTTTTCTGAATTTAATATAGCGAGTGAATCAGATTGAAACAACAACTTGCATTTCCCATGAAACAGGCAGTGAAAGATGCTAATGTCGTTGATGCAGCCTTCTGAGGCAAGTCACGGTTGCATGTCTGATTTTGTTTTTCTGAGGTAGGATATTGGCCTGAAAGTATACTATTTGAAGGTAACAATGTGCCTCATTATGTTTCGGTAATTTGATGCAAATGGCAAGTACTAAAAAAAATTGATGTAAATAGGGAAAGTTTCTTCGCTGGCGACAAAAAGTATTGAGATTAGCTTAATTTAAATTGATAAATTTTGTTAGCTTAACTTCTGATTCTCAGTCCTCTTCTTCCCCTTCAGTTTTATTCTATTATCAACATTGTTACTCTGTGTGTCATTATCTCCGTTCCTCTTTCAGGTGAATGCACTTACATAGGAGCGTATTAGAAGGAAATGCGCGCACCATTCTCAGTTGTTGCTGACATACTTGTATTATAAGAAAAGTTGTGAGATTTATCATTTAAGCCTTTTGGTTCAAAGGAACTTATAGGATTTTTGGAATATTCCTGTTGAGGTTATTTGGTTTCTAGGATTGGAAACTATATGAATTTTTCCCCTTTGCATGCAATTCTAGAGGAATATTTTCAAGCCGTGTTTTATGTTTTTTATGCTAGACCTTGTTTTATGTGACAATTAGACCATGCGCCAAATTCTGAAGGAAATTTCTTGTGTTTCCCCATGATGTAGATTCGCCTGTTTTCAATTCCTCTAGAATTCAGTGTGCCGCCCTCGCCTATTTGCCTCGCCATCGAGAATCGCTGCCGACACTCGCCTTCGTCAATCGCAACAAAACATTGACCGAAGCAACACCAGTGGCGACAGCGCCGTGGCTCCCAACCAACAATGGTGGTAGCATTTTGGGCACGGCAAAATGCCCCGCCAGTAGTAGCAGAAACGCCTCCCCGGTCCCAGCAAAAACTTGCCCCCATCAGTGATATGCAACCCTGATTCCAACACCACGACTTGGGGTTGCAGTTTTCTTGCACTGCGGGTTCCAGTTATGTCATCGATCGTAGCAAATTCCTTCGCCAGTAACAGCTTGATTCGTCGGTTCCCGCTTTTACTTCATCGGTAGTAGCTTCTCTCAACGCCGGTGGAAGCACCACAGGTGCCGGTTGCAGCAAAATCAGCCGTCCAGGACTCACCTCCTGTCGTCGCAGCAGAACCACTCCCATTACGGTTGTAACAAATTGTCTGTTGAAAGATTGTCGATGTCGCCTAGAGGGGGGGGTTGAATAGGCGCTTTAAAATAATTACGGTTGAGGCTTGAACAAATGCGAAATAAACCTAGCGGTTAATTTGTCAAGCACAAAACCTACAACAACTAGGCTCACCTATGTGCACCAACAACTTATGCTAAGCAAGAAAACCTACTTAGGTGATAGCAAGATATATGACAAGAAACAATATGGCTATTACAAAGTAAAGGGCTCGGGTAAGAGATAACCGAGGCACGCGGAGACGACGATGTATCCCGAAGTTCACACCCTTGCGGATGCTAATCTCTGTTTGGAGCGGTGTGGAGGCACAATGCTCCCCAAGAAGCCACTAGGGCCACCATAATCTCCTCACGCCCTCGTACAATGCAAGATGCCGTGATTCCACTAAGGGACCCTTGAGGGCGGTCACCGAACCCGTACAAATGGCAACCCTTGGGGGCGGTCACCGAACCCGTCAAATTGCTCGGGGCGATCTCCACAACCTAATTGGAGACCCCGACGCTTGCCCGGAACTTTACACCACAATGATTGAGCTCCGAACACCACCAACCGTCTAGGGCGCCCAAGCACCCAAGAGGAACAAGCTCAAGGGTACCAAGCACCCAAGAGTAATAATCTTCTCAACTTAAAACTTTCACGTATCACCGTGGAGAACTCAAACCGATGCACCAAATGCAATGGCAAGGGCACACGGAGTGCCCAAGTCCTTCTCTCTCAAATCCCACCGAAGCAACTAATGCTAGGGAGGAAAATCAGAGGAAGAACAAGAAGGAGAACACCAAGAACTCCAAGATCTAGATCCAAGGGGTTCCCCTCACATAGAGGAGAAAGTGATTGGTGGAAATGTGGATCTAGATCTCCTCTCTCTTTTCCCTCAAAAACTAGTAAGAATCCATGGAGGGATTGAGAGTTAGCAAGCTCGAAGAAGGTCAACAATGGGGGAAGAACACAAGCTCAAAGGATAAGGTTCAATGGGGAAGAAGACCCCCTTTTATAGGTGGGGGAAAATCCAACCGTTATGCTCACAGCCCACATAGAGCGGTACTACCGCTCCAAGGAGCGGTACTACCGCTAGGGCGGTAGTACCCCTTTGAAAAACAAGAGCGAGGAAGCAAAAGGCCAGTAGAACCGCCGGAGCGGTACTACCACTCGTCCCCACGGTACTACCGCTCGACCTCACGGTAGTACCGCTAGGGATAGCGGTACTACCGCAAGTGGTAGCGGTACTACTGCTTGCGAGCGATACAAAAAAATACTTCCGTGCCTACTTCCGCTGAGCAAAACACGAGATTTTGGTCCGGAGCGGTACTACCGCTCAGGAGCCGTGGTAGTACAGCTCTGGAGCGGTACTACCGCTCAGGAGCCGCGGTAGTACCGCTCCCAAGAGCGGTACTAAAAAATTACATCCGCAGCAGCCCCTTTAAAGGACACCAAAACTGACACAACTTCTGCAAACGGACTCCGAATTCGACGAAACCAAGTTTGTTGGAAAGCTAGCGACAAGGGCTAACACAATCTTGATAGAAATACCAATAATAAGCAAATGAGAAAAGTCCCAAAAGAAAATGGTGAGAACCCTTCCTCAGATAAGACTGGCAAAACCTCCAACATCGAAAACATCATAGAAGACGCATGCAAACTCCGTTTTCGATGAACTCAAGCTTGTCATCAAGATGACCATAAGATCTAAGACTCACAAAGAGAACCAAACAAGAACCAAGAAACATGATGCAAGGATGCAATGGTTTGAGCTCTCGACAAACGATACGATCAAGCTACTCACTTGAGAGCCCCCCTTGATAGTACGGCTATCGATCCTATAACCCGGTCTCCCAACTACCACCATGAGACCGGTAAAATAGAAAACCTATCAAGGGCAAACCTTTGCCTTGCACATGGTCCACTTGAGCTAGATGATGACGATCTTGACACCCTCAAGTTGGACCACCTTTCTTGATTGCGTTGGCTCGATGAAGACTAGATGATTACTCCCCCATAGTCCACTATGGGTGAGCGACTCTTCGGCACATCTTCACAAGTCCATTGTCACCACAATGGACGGCAAGCTTCAAGCACTTGATCTCTTCGTGATGCTCCACTTGAACTTGCACACGGCAATCTTGATGACGATCACCACTTGATGTCATCCTCTCCATGGATTGAGTGATATCTTCCTCTTGACGCAAGCCCATGAACACGTACCTAACCCCACATAGAATTCTCACATAGACCATGGGTTAGTACACAAAGCACAATGGACAATGCTTACCATACCATGGGATCACTTGATCCCTCTCGGTACATCTTCTACGCTTTGTGAGCTGATCAACTTGATTCACTCTTGACTTAGTCTTGATCAACCTAGAATCTTTCCAACTCTCTTCATTTGGATGATGTCTTGAAGGTAAACATGAATGATCACACAATCTTCTTCTTCAAGACATGCTTGCAATAAGCTCAACTCTCACATGACCAATCTTTGGATAATTCCTTAATAGCACCTTGGTCAACACAAACTCTCCTTGAAACCAACACATGTACTCCAAGAAAAGCCTATGGACAAAACCTTCAAATATAACTCAAGGCAACCATTAGTCCATAGAGATTGTCGTCAATTACCAAAACCAAACATGGGGGCACCACATGTTCTTTCAATCTCCCCCATTTTGGTAATTGATGACAATCACTTTCAAGAGAGTTTATATAAGGAATTATGCATCACCATGCAATGCAACAACCAATGATGCAGGAGAATGAGATGCAAATGCTTAGGAACAAAACCAAAGCAAGGAGAAGACTCTGAAAACCTTCTCCACAAACTCTCTGAAACTTCTCCCCCATTGGCATCGATTGCCAAAATGGGCGAAAAGCTTAGAAGGCCAATATAAAAAGTGTTCCTCCATAAATTGTGTATTTCTCAACAAGATAGTGGAATTCCATACACATATCCAAAGGTAAATACTTGGAGGAACACAAACTATATTGAGGCACAAAGATTGCTAAAGAATGATATGCCACAAGGACATAACAATCAAAAGATACACGCAATCAAGCAATCAAAAGATACCAATTGAAGCAAGTAATCAAAGGATATCAATTGAACCAACTAGACCAAAGATCCTACGAGCCACATGAATAAAAGATATTATGATATGAGCAAAGGAGTGTTCTAAAGAAACCAGAGAAGCTCCCCATGATTTGTGCACACATAGGAATATTTGTATTTGGATACAAAGTGCACAAAATAGGATCATAGCTCCCTCAAAATCAATAGAAACTTACAACAAGTGCAAGTGAGCATATAGGAAACAAAGCCTAGTACTTGCAACAAACACATGGTTGAGCAACAAGTAAAAGAGGCAACTTAAGAATGGGCTCAACCAAAATGATGTGTGTGAGTCAAGGCAATGCACTTGAGAAGACTAATGTACGGATGAGCATTAAGCATCAATAAAGTCTTGAAAAAATGAGGCACATGGTGCAAGGCCTATCATTCCCACACACAACTAGAAAATGGGTTCACAAGCTTACTAATAAGCATATAAAGAACCTATGCTTGTGACAACCCGTGGTGAAGATAGAAGATGAAAGCCTCATCAAGACGAGGGATACCAATTAAGATGGAAAAAGCCTCGTAAAGATAAGCATGAGGAACATAATCTTCACCACACAAGAGTGCATCAAGATGCAACGATAGAAGACACACACTCAAGGCAAAAGCTTTCACTAAGCCACCAAAGAAATAACATAAGACAGACAAGGTGGACGTGAAAGAAAGGATATCAACTAGATATGCAACTTCTCTCAAGTGTATAAGGTTCTAGGTAGACGAAATCATGATGATATATATCTACAAAGAAGGATGTACACCCGAAATAGTTACAACAAGAAGGAACAAGATATCCAAAAGGACGCCATACATATACCAATAAGATATTTGCTTGGAAGCATAGCACATGGCTAGATATGGTCTTATTGTATAAAAATGAATTCCTACTACACAACCATCAAAGACATCACAACTAGCAACAAGAGATCATTGTTGGGATGCTTTGAGAAAGGAAACAAGTATCACAAGAGAGAATGAATAACATGCCATGATACAACCTACACAAGGTTGATGCAAGAAATGTGTGCATGAAGTATATGAAGATACTTGTTACCGAGTTAACATTGGAAGGATGTAGTAGATACCAATTGAAGGTATAGAGTAGTTCATTGATCATCCTAGCTTGACTCCAAAAAGCACATGGTGACAACACCTTCCTTGTGAGTGAGCCGAGCATCCAATGCATCTCCAATTGATCTTAGAACAACAACACAAACAAAATGGTACCCAAACTCATTGGGACCAAAGAGTTAGAAACACCAACAATACATAGGACAAACTCCACATAAATATGTGCATATAGATATGGAAATGAAATTCATGCACATCTCATCCAATTTGAGACTTGGTGGAGTTTCCCCTATATATTGGGTCAAAGAGAGAAAGCATGCCACGGAAACTACATGAAGTTAATATGCATGCTCAAGACTTTCAAGAACCGATACCAAAATACAAGGAAATACCAAGTGAAAAGAATACCAAATGGAGAAATCATCACTTGGAAGATATCATTAAAAGATACATCAAGGAATGAGATATCTTGGAACCCACAAAATCATATCAAACTCCCAAAAGAGAGGATGGTTCCAAACAAACCAAGCTCTCTACAAAGTTTCATGATGGCACAAGTACCAAAAAGAAACGGCTTGCCGTGCACCAACACACACTTAAAATGGATCACAAGTTTAGTGTTTTATAAAAAATAGGATAGCTCCCCCACGAGTTGTGCATTATGGAGAATTTGCATTTGAATACAAAATGCACAAGGCAGGATCACCACGTTCACTATATCAAGGAAAACACTAGACAAGATCAAGAAAACAACAAGATCCTCAAGTTGCACAGAAGGCAATGGGAGTTGACACAAACTTGGCAAGAGATAAGGCAAATAAAAAGCAAACGCCAACGTGAAGATGATCAATAATTTCTACCACACATAAGTGAGTACCAATTGTCAAAAGACAAGAAGTATTTGGAAATAATTCCCGGTGGTAGATATCAAGGATATCCGACATCATCTTCACACCAAACATGAGCAAATTGCAACTTGTAGAGCTAACATGCCACGTAGGAACAAGATAATTTACAATATCAATTCTAGGTGACAATATCTCAAATGTACACATTTTCTAGGCTAGTAATATACATAGCATATTACTCCCCCATAATGTGATACCAATTAAAGAAAACTTAACAAGAGGCAAAAAGAGGATCCAACAAGAGATAATTAATGGACTATTTAGAATTTGAATTTCTCATGAGAAGGCATACCACATAGTGACTAGATAAGCTTGCAATATCAATACTAGGTGGTATTCCTCATGTAAACACATTTATGGGACTGTGAGGTGCACAAAGCACATCACTCCCCCAAAATGGGATGTTCCATTAATCTCTCACAAGAGCCAACTAACATACAAACACGATGCGCAAAGGCTCAACGCACCACACACACGTACATGATGTGCAAACCAACACACACATACTTGATTACTCAAGATAAGCAAATTGGAGGCACAACATATACAACCACATGCAAGGAACAAAACCAAAACATGCAAAGGGGCAAGTAACTTTTGATGTAAACAATTTAAGTACAAGTTACCGGAAGGAGGCACATTGGATCTAGAATAGAAACTTGATAACCCAATTGACTTGGCTTGAGACAATAAGAATGATGAAGTCCCCTTAAATCTTCATAATGTAGCCAAGTCTCCAATGCCCTCCAACAACACCTATTGATCAAGTTTGAGCTAGTTGGTCCCCAACCAAGTTGGGTCCTAAGAGGTTAGTCACAATAGGCTTGGCTACCCAAATGGTTCTTTTCTTGACACCACTTTGAGCACCAACAAATTTGGCAAACACATGGCCAACATTATCCTTCCCAGGAGAATAGATATCATCAATAATAATTGGGTTGGATAAGTTACCACTAGTGCATGAAGAGGCGAGGTGACCTTTCTCACGACATAAGTAGCAACGTCTACTCTTCACTTTCTTCTCACTTGATTTCTCAACTTGAGAAGCATTAGCTTGAGGATTCTTGGGAAGAGGACTTTCTTCAACTTGTGGTTGAGCATGAGATCGAACTTGTGGCCGCTTCCCTTGTTGCTTGTCACTAATGGCCTTCTTCTTCAATGGGCAAGATCTAACATGATGCCCTTCTACTTTGCACTTGAAGCAAACAATCTTGGCCGAATTCTTGACTTGTTCTTGGCCCTTCTTTTTGTTCATCTTGGACTTCTTCTTCTTGTTGGAGTTGAATCCAAGTCCACCTTTGTCATTGGGGGATTTTTGCACTCTCAAGATGTTGTTGAGTGTAAATTTCCCTTCATGACTCTTTTCCAAGTCTTTCTTCAAAGAAGTGACTTGGGCCTTGAGCTCTTTGATTTTCTCTACATGGTTAGTCTCAACACAAGCACTAGAGGAAGTATAAGCTTCATCATTGGAGCAACAAGGCAAGGAAAGCAATTCATCACAAGATGTACCAATGTTATGCATAGACGAATTACGAGGACTAGCACAAGGTAATATAGCATATTGACTAAAAGTAGTGCTAATGTCCACATGAGGCTCACTAGATGTTACTTAGCAATCATAGCCTCATGAGCTATTTTTAGCACATTATGGGATACAAGAAGTGTTGGAAATATGCCCTAGAGGCAATAACAAATTGGTTATTATTATATTTCCTTGTTCATGATAATCGTTTATTATCCATGCTAGAATTGTATTGATAGGAAACTCAGATACATGTGTGGATACATAACAACACCATGTCCCTAGTAAGCCTCTAGTTGACTAGCTCGTTGATCAATAGATGGTTATGGTTTCCTGACCATCGACATTGGATGTCGTTGATAACGGGATCACATCATTAGGAGAATGATGTGATGGACGAGACCCAATCCTAAGCCTAGCACAAGATCGTGTAGTTCGTTTGCTCAGAGCTTTTATAATGTCAAGTATCAGTTCCTTAGACCATGAGATTGTGCAACTCCCGGATACCGTAGGAATGCTTTGGGTGTACCAAACGTCACAACGTAACTGGGTGGCTATAAAGGTGCACTACAGGTATTTCCGAAAGTGTCTGTTGGGTTGGCACGAATCGAGACTGGGATTTGTCACTCCGTGTAAACGGAGAGGTATCTCTGGGCCCACTCGGTAGGACATCATCATAATGTGCACAATGTGACCAAGGAGTTGATCACGGGATGATGTGAGTTACGGAACGAGTAAAGAGACTTGCCGGTAACGAGATTGAACAAGGTATCGGGATACCGACGATCGAATCTCGGGCAAGTAACATACCGATAGACAAAGGGAATTGCATACGGGATTGATTGAATCCCCGACATCGTGGTTCATCCGATGAGATCATCGTGGAACATGTGGGAGCCAACATGGGTATCCAGATCCCGCTGTTGGTTATTGACCGGAGAACGTCTCGGTCATGTCTGCATGGTTCCCGAACCCGTAGGGTCTACACGCTTAAGGTTCGATGACGCTAGGGTTATAGGGAAAGTATGTACGTGGTTACCGAATGTTGTTCGGAGTCCCGGATGAGATCCCGGACGTCACGAGGAGTTCCGGAATGGTCCGGAGGTAAAGATTTATATATGGGAAGTCCTGTTTTGGTCACCGGAAAAGTTTCGGGTGATATCGGTAATGTACCGGGACCACCGGGAGGGTCCCGGGGGTCCACCAAGTGGGGCCACCAGCCCCAGAAGGCTACGTGGGCCAAGTGTGGGAGGGGACCAGCCCCAGGTGGGCTGGTGCACCCCCCACCAAGGCCCAAGGCGCATGGGAGAGTGGGAGGGGGCAAACCCTAGGTCCAGATGGGCCTTAGGGCCCATCTAGTGGGGCGCCTCCCCCTCTCCTCCCCTTGGCCGCCCCCCTTGATGGGATCTAGGGCTGGCCGCCTCCTCTTGGGGTGGGAACCCTAGAGGGGGGCGCAGCCCCCTCCCCCCTATATATAGTTGAGGTTTGGGCTGCCCAAGACACACGAGAACGTCTCTCTTTCGGCGCAGCCCTTCCCCTCTCCCTCCTCCTCCTCTCCCGCGGTGCTTGGCGAAGCCCTGCGGGATTGCCACGCTCCTCCACCACCACCACGCCGTCGTGCTGCTGCTGGATGGAGTCTTCCCCAACCTCTCCCTCTCTCCTTGCTGGATCAAGGCGTGGGAGACGTCACCGGGCTGCACGTGTGTTGAACGCGGAGGCACCGTTCTTCGGTGCTCAGATCGGAATCAACCGCGATCTGAATCGCTACGAGTACGACTCCCTCATCCGCGTTCTTGCAACGCTTCCGCATCACGATCTACAAGGGTATGTAGATCCACTCCCCTTCCCCTCGTTGCTAGAGTACTCCATAGATTGATCTTGGTGATGCGTAGAAAATTTTGAATTTCTGCTACGTTCCCCAACAAGAAGATCATCATGAGAGCTAGAAAGCTTTTCATGACTTTCTTCCAATTTCCCATAATTGCTAGATAGCAACTCAAGTTGAGCCCTTAGCTCAACATTCTCCTTCAAAATGGATGCTTCACAAGAAATAGAGTTAGTAGCACAAGCATCATCATTAACAACAAGAGGAGAAGGCAACTTGGCAAGCTCTTTTAAATAAGAAGCTTCAAGTTGAGCACGAGACTCGGTGAGTTTGATGATCTCACCCTTGATGACCCTTGAGCCATTTTTGAGGTGCTCAAAATCCTCAAGGAGTCTAGCATGAGCAACTTCAAGCTTAGCATTTTTAGTTTCAAAAACATTGGCCACCTCAAGGTCTCTATCATGAGATTCCTTCACTCTAGATAACTCTAGAGCAAAAGTCTCCTCAAGAGATTCCTTGGTGGTTTGTTCAAGTTCAAGTGCTTCAGAGAGGTCCGCAATCTCATTAGCGTAATCACGCTCATGACCTTCCATTTTATCAATGGTGACCTCATGCTCTTCAAGACGAGATTCCAACTCATCAATATATTTCTTGCCCTCAATAGCAATAGACATGATTTCCATGAAGTTGGAACGAGCAATTTTATTCTTAAGAAGAGCTTTAAAAATTATTTCCCCCTTAACTTTTAAGGAGGCAACATCATCATTCTCTTCATCATAATCGACATCATCATCACTCTTGCCATCATCAATATTATCACAAGATATATTGGGATTCAAAGTGGGAGATACCTTTGAAGCCTTGGCCATAAGGCAAAAAGCAATCAATGATGATGTAGGATCCCTTGAAGCACCGTTCAAGACCACATCTTGTTCCATGGAGTGTTGGGTTTCCTCTACATTGTTAGCACAACAACTCGAGGAAATAGATACATTTTTATCATGGCAACAAGACATAGCAAGCATATCATCATGAGATTTGAGCAAGCAATTTCTACAAGATATGCAAGAACCTTTAACACAAGCATGTGAAACATTTAGAGTGCTCGAAGTGTTAAAGTCCAAAGGTGAAGCATTGCAATAATAAAGTGATGAAGGATCATCAATAATAAGCTCACTATAATCATTGCAATGAACACCACTACTCACCATATCATTACCTTGTGGCAAACCACATGTAGGTGAAGTAGAAGAAGTTGAGAATACTATACGACCGGAGGTGGAAGGAGGACAATCATCTTCACAAATCTCGGACATGCCATATTTGTCTTGAAGCTTTGTCCACAACTCATGAGCATCCCGAAACGGCATGAGTTGAAATATAACTACATTGCTCAAAGCATCAAAAAACACATTAGAAGCTTGAGCATTGAGATAAGAGTTTTTATCATCCTCTAAAGATAATCTTTGTGGATCCTTTGGAGGAGAAAAACCCATATCTACAATTCGCTCTAAATTTGGGTCCATGACCCTAAAGAGATTAAGCATGCGAATTACCCAAACATCAAAATTTGTGCCATCAAAACTAAGAGTGTCAGAGAATCCTAAACCCCTAGTCGACATCCTTACTCTCTAGGTGGTTAAGCCCTATAAAGAGAGACGAGGCTCTGATATTGAAAGATCGTCGATGTCGCCTAGAGGGGGGTGAATAGGCGCTTTAAAATAATTACGGTTGAGGCTTGAACAAATGCGGAATAAACCTAGCGGTTAATTTGTCAAGCACAAAACCTACAACAACTAGGCTTACCTATGTGCACCAACAACTTATGCTAAGCAAGAAAACCTACTTAGGTGATAGCAAGATATATGACAAGAAACAATATGGCTATCACAAAGTAAAGTGCATAAGTAAAGGGCTCGGGTAAGAGATAACCGAGGCACGCGGAGACGACGATGTATCCCGAAGTTCACACCCTTGCGGATGCCAATCTCCGTTTGGAGCGATGTGGAGGCACAATGCTCCCCAAGAAGCCACTAGGGCCACCGTAATCTCCTCACGCCCTCGCACAATGCAAGATGCCGTGATTCCACTAAGGGACCCTTGAGGGCGGTCACCGAACCCGTACAAATGGCAACCCTTGGGGGCGGTCACCGAACCCGTCAAATTGCTCGGGGCGATCTCCACAACCTGATTGGAGACCCCGACGCTTGCCCGGAGCTTTACACCACAATGATTGAGCTCCGAACACCACCAACCGTCTAGGGCGCCCAAGCACCCAAGAGGAACAAACTCAAGGGTACCAAGCACCCAAGAGTAATAAGCTTCTCAACTTGTAACTTCCACGTATCACCGTGGAGAACTCAAACCGATGCACCAAATGCAATGGCAAGGGCACACGGAGTGCCCAAGTCCTTCTCTCTCAAATCCCACCGAAGCAACTAATGCTAGGGAGGAAAATCAGAGGAAGAACAAGAAGGAGAACACCAAGAACTCCAAGATCTAGATCCAAGGGGTTCCCCTCACATAGAGGAGAAAGTGATTGGTGGAAATGTGGATCTAGATCTCCTCTCTCTTTTCCCTCAAAAACTAGCAAGAATCCATGGAGGGATTGAGAGTTAGCAAGCTCGAAGAAGGTAAACAATGGGGGAAGAACACAAGCTCAAAGGATAAGGTTCAATGGGGAAGAAGACCCCCTTTTATAGGTGGGGAAAAATCCAACCGTTATGCTCACAGCCCGCACAGAGCGGTACTACCCCTTTGAAAAACAACAGCGAGGAGGCAAATGGCCAGTAGAACCGCCGGAGCGGTACTACCGCTCGTCCCCACGGTACTACTGCTCGACCTCACGGTACTACCGCTAGGGATAGCGGTACTACCGCAAGTGGTAGCGGTACTACTGCTTGCGAGCGCTACAAAAAAAATACTTCCGTGCCTACTTCCGCTGAGCAAAACACGAGATTTTGGTCCGGAGTGGTACTACCGCTCAGGAGCCGCGGTAGTACAGCTCTGGAGCGGTACTACCGCTCAGGAGCCGCGGTAGTACCGCTCCCAAGAGCGGTACTAAAAAATTACATCCGCAGCAGCCCCTTTAAAGGACACCAAAACTGACACAACTTCTGCAAACGGACTCCGAATTCGACGAAACCAAGTTTGTTGGAAAGCTAGCGACAAGGGCTAACACAATCTTGATAGAAATACCAATAATAAGCAAATGAGAAAAGGCCCAAAAGAAAATGGTGAGAACCCTTCCTCGGATAAGACCGGTAAAACCTCCAACATCGAAAACATCATAGAAGACGCATGCAAACTCCGTTTTCCATGAACTCAAGCTTGTCATCAAGATGACCATAAGATCTAAGACTCACAAAGAGAACCAAACAAGAACCAAGAAAAATGATGCAAGGATGCAATGGTTTGAGCTCTCGACAAACGATACGATCAAGCTACTCACTTGAGAGCCCCCCTTGATAGTACGGCTATCGATCCTATAACCCGGTCTCCCAACTACACTACAGGAAACAGCTACTTTGCCGTCTGCCACGGCGGACGGCAAAGGATCGAAAGGCGAACGGCAAAGACCTTTGCCGTCAGCCGCGGACGGCAAAGACCTTTGCCGTCAGCCGCGGACGGCAAAAGGCTCCGGCAAAGAAGGCTACGGTAAACAGCTGCTTTGCCGTCTGCTTCCTGGCGGCGGACGGCAAAGAGCCTTTGCCGTCTGCGACGGACGGCAAAGAGGGTGGACGGCAATAATTGCGCTGTCAGTCCGTTAAGTGGCTAACGGCAGACCTTTGCCGTCCGCCGCGGACGGCAAAATTTCTCTGGTCTTTGCCGTCTGCCGTATGATCCACCTCAGCTCGGTCACGTTGGGCAGACTCACCATGAAATGTCCACACCGTATAATCGGGCGTAAAACCACTATTCTGCAGGTGTTTGCCCATTTCAGCCTCTGTCCTCTTTTCCCAATTGCCGCACCGTAAACAGGGGCACCAGGTTTTCCTCTGGCCATTTGCAAATGCGGCTCGCACAAACCCCTTGGTTTTTGTGAACCATTCAGTGCTCTATTTGTTCTGACCAGTGTGACCGGTGTACATCCACGCACGATCACTCATCTTGACTTTCAGAGCTACTAGACACACAACAAATATATATATATATAATTCAGCATGTATGTATTCATCAGTTGATCTACTTTGTCAATTTTATTACGTCCATGCAACCTACACTCTAATAGGTAATGATAGGTCCTAATCCCACCCGAGTATGTTTAGATTGGGTTCATTTTCCTATGCTATGCCCCGGATCCTACGCAAAATTTCGGCAGCACCTCCCCGCTGTTCTCCTGATACACGTCTCTGCAATAAATAGAGAGGATGTGTACCCGGAGAACAACAGGGGAGGCACTGACGAAATTTATGCGTCGGATCCGGAGCAAAGCATATGGGAAAACGAACCCAATCTAAACATACTCGGGCTGTCCATGGATAGCGTTGGACAATTCGAAAGAATCAAGGTTATAAATATGCAAATGCATGCATATTTATAACTATGACGCTTTCGAACGGGAGACACATATTGGTTACGCATATTGATGATTCAAGACACATATATATCTAGCTATCAAGTTTCATCGAAATAGATCAAATAATTAATGGGGGAGGAGGACATGTCATTTGTGCTCACCCACGAACGAAGGGGCAGAGCTCGTCAAACGCACGGCGAGGTCGTCGAACACCAAACCTCGCAGCGATGAAACAACTGCACATTTAAAACTACCCGATCAACACAATTATATATGATGTTTTTCATAACAAAATCGAAAGATATATGACCTAACTAATAATTCACAAATATATGACCCCGTCGGCTTCTGGAAGGCCAAAGAACACCTTTTCGGGAGGTGTCGGGGGTCGGGGTGTCGTGTCGGTCTCGGGGTGCCGTGTCGGGGTCGGGGTCTCGAGGTCGGGGTGTCGTGTTGGTGTCGGGGTCGGGGTGTCGGGTCAGGCTCAGGGTCGGGGTGTGGTGTCGGGATGTGGTGTCGGGGTGTGGTGTCGGGGTGTGGTGTCGGGGTTGGGGGGTCAGGGGGTCAGGGGGTCTTCTCATTCTTCTACTACTTCTACTTCTTCTCATTCTTCTACTTCTTCTCATCCCCCGTCTTCTTCTTCTTCTTCTTTCTCCTCCTCCTCCTCCTCCTCCTCCTCCTCCTCCTCCTCTTCTTCTTCTTCTTCTTCTTCTTCTTCTTCTTCTTCTTCTTCTTCTTCTTCTTCTTCTTCTTCTTCTTCTCCTCCTCCTCCTCCTCCTCCTCCTCTTCTTCTTCTTCTTCTTCTTCTTCTTCTTCTTCTTCTTCTTCTTCTTCTTCTTCTCCTCCTCCTCCTCCTCCTCCTCCTCCTCTTCTTCTTCTTCTTCTTCTTCTTCTTCTTCTTCTCCTCCTCCTCCTCCTCCTCCTCCTCCTCCTCCTCCTCCTCCTCTTCTTCTTCTTCTTCTTCTTCTTCCCCCTTCTACTTAACCTAAACCTAAACTAAAAACCTAAACTAATTAAAACTAAACTATTTAAACTAATTAAACCTAAACTAATTAAACTAAATAACCTACACTAATTAATTCTAAACTGAAAAAACTTAAACTAAAAAACCTTATCTAAACAGAAAAAAATGGGATGGAGGGGCTCACTGTGGGGGGCGGCGACGGGTCGGGGAGGGGCCGGGGCGGGGCGGTGGAGGAGGCGGCGGGGGGCGCGGGGCGGCGGGGGGCCGGGGCGGCTGTGGGCCGGGGCGGCGGTGGGGCGCGGGGCGGCGGGGGCCGGGGCGGGGGGGCGACGGGGCGGCGGGCGGCGGCGGCAGCGGCGGGGTTGGAGGAGAAGGGCGCGCGAGGACGAAGTGAGTAACGGGCGGGGGGGTACCTGCCGTTAGGCAAGTGCCCTCTTTGCCGTCAGCCAGCCTTTGCCGTCCGCCTTTTTGCCTCTTTGCCGTCTGCTAGCGGACGGCAAAGAGGTGGGCCGTTAAGATTTTTTCAAACGAGCGGGGGGTGGGGGCCACCACACTCTTTGCCGTCTGCCAGCGGACTTCTTTGCCGTCTGCTGGCGGACGGCAAAGAGGTGGCTGATGGCAAAGAGCTTCTTTGCCGTCAGCCTTTTCTTTGCCGCCCGCTTACGTGTAGCTGATGGCAAAGAGCTTCTTTGCCGTCAGCTAGCAGACGGCAAAGAGCTGGCAGATGGCAAATTAGCTGATTCCAGTAGTGCTACCACCATGAGACCGGTAAAATAGAAAACCTATCAAGGGCAAACGTTTGCCTTGCACATGGTCCACTTGAGCTAGATGATGACGATCTTGACACCCTCAAGTTGGACCACCTTTCTTGATTGCGTTGGCTCGATGAAGACTAGATGATTACTCCCCATAGTCCACTATGGGTGAGCGACTCTTCGGCACATCTTCACAAGTCCATTGTCACCACAATGGACGGCAAGCTTCAAGCACTTGATCTCTTCGTGATGTTCCACTTGAATTTGCACACGGCAATCTTGATGACGATCACCACTTGATGTCATCCTCTCCATGGGTTGAGTGATATCTTCCTCTTGACGCAAGCCCATGAACACGTACCTAACCCCACATAGAACTCTCACATAGACCATGGGTTAGTACACAAAGCACAATGGACAATGCTTACCATACCATGGGATCACTTGATCCCTCTCGGTACATCTTCTACGCTTTGTGGGTTGATCAACTTGATTCACTCTTGACTTAGTCTTGATCAACCTAGAATCTTTCCAACTCTCTTCATTTGGATGATGTCTTGAAGGTAAACATGAATGATCACACAATCTTCTTCTTCAAGACATGCTTGCAATAAGCTCAACTCTCACATGACCAATCTTTGGATAATTCCTTAATAGCACCTTGGTCAACACAAACTCTCCTTGAAACCAACACATGTACTCCAAGAAAAGCCTATGGACAAAACCTTCAAATATAACTCAAGGCAACCATTAGTGCATAGAGATTGTCGTCAATTACCAAAACCAAACATGGGGGCACCACATGTTCTTTCATCCAGCTTCTACCCCTGCCGGTTGCAGCCCTCTCGAGCACCGCCATCCTCCCCTGCGGCACCACGATTCGGCACCATAACACTACCCCCAACGGGTTGCAGCTCGCCGAGTCTCAAAAACGGTACGGTCGCAACGTGGGTGTTGTAGTTGTAGCTTCCGTTGTGGCTGGGGAAAAGGAGAGGGGCGGGAGGGCACGACCATGGCGGCTGTTGACGTATAATGTGATGCCTAGTTTCTTCCATCAGATCGGTTTTTTGGTTGCATTGGCTAGGCCATGCACTTCTACATGGTATCGGAGACAAGAGGTCTTGAGTTTAAGACCCGGCTGACGCAATTAAATTGCAGCCCACTTCGGTCCACGTTTAGGCCTGAGGAAGCCACACGTGAGGAGGAGTGTTGACGTATAATGTGCTGCCTAGTCTCTTCCATCAGATCGGTCTTTTGGTTGCATTGGCTAGGCCATGCACTTCTACAGCGGCCGGCTGCAATGCGCCTCTGTTGATGTAGAGTAGGGGGAGGTGCTAGCCATGGCCTTTTGTCAATCTAGAGCAGGGGAGGTGCTAGCCATGGCCTTTGTTGATCTAGAGCAGGGGGAGGTGCTAGCCATGGCCTTTGTCCATCTAGAGCCGGGGGAGGTGCCCGGACGGCCCGGTGCGCTGGTGAAGAGAAGGGATAAGGTGCGGTTGCGAGCAATGTGTGGGCCCCTCAGGTCACGCGTGTGGATAACGTTGGCGCAACTGGAGCGGTAGGATTACAAATGATCGAACGCTGCGCTTGCAACCGGCGGATGTATCGGCCGGTTGGCCGGAACGAATCATTTTCCTTCTGTTTATGGGGTCCTTCCTGTAAAATGCATGTTTTTTCTTTTGGGCCCTGCTACTTTCTGATGAGTCCCTCCGGGCCCTATTTTTGTGTTAAAAGTTAAAACACCCCCCCAAATCTGGCTACCGAAGTGCCTTTGTTCCGTCGCGCCGCCGCTCCCCAATCCCGTCGCCGAGGCAACACCACCTCTCCCACGGCCGCCGGCCTTAATTGAGATTTCCAACCTGCGCCGAGCCCCGTCCTCCTCCCAAATCTCACAATGCCAGTGTCGGAGAGTTCAATGGTGAGGGTGCCATCGAGGTGCACAGCAGAGACGGCGCGGGCCACGGTCGCGTTCGAGATCACCGGCTACAGCCTGCACAAGGGCCTCGGAGGAGGCAAATTCCTCTGTTCTCCTGCATTCTCCGTCGGCGGCTACGAATGGTGCATCGGCTACTACCCCGACGGTTACGAGGACGAGGGGAGCGAAGGTCACGTCTCTGCCTTCCTCAAGCTCTTGACCAAGAACGCCGAGGTGAGGGTGCTCTACAAATTGGTGCTTGTGGAGCCGTCTAGCGAGCGGTCGATTGGGGTGAGCTGCAAAGTCCCGCGAGTGTTCACCAGTGAAAGTCCATGTTGGGGCTTTCGAAAGTTGTCGGCCGCTGAAGTAGAGTCGGTGTACCTGCGGAACGATTGTCTCATGATCGAGTGTGAAGTCAGTGTTATCAAGGAATCACTCGATATCCATGTGCCGCCCTCTGACATTCTGGATAATCTTGCAACCTTGCTAGAGGGGAAGATAGGAGCAGACGTGACTTTCAAGGTTAAAGGGGAGATTTTTTCTGCTCACAAGATTTTGCTCGCGATGAGATCGGCGGTCTTCAACGCGGAGTTCTACGGGGCGATGAGGGACAAAGGAGCGCAGGACATAACTGTTGACGACATGCAGCCTGCTGTTTTCAGGGCATTTCTTCACTTCATATACACGGATTCAATGCCTCCCATGGACGGTCTTGAGGATGATGACAAAAGAGAAATGGTTAAGCACTTACTCGTGGCTGCGGACAAGTATGCCATGGAAAGGATGAAGAGGATATGTGAAAGCATGCTATGCAAGAGTCTTGATGTTGAGACTGTGGCGACCATATTAGCTCTGGCTAACCAGTATCATTGCAACAACCTCAAAGATGCTTGCATTGAATTTATGCTCTCTTCAAATAGAATGAAAGATGTGATCTCAAGCCAAGGTTATCTACACCTCAAAAGATCTTCTCCTGATGTCATCGTGGATGTGTTGGAGAGAGCAGCGAAGTTCTGCAAGATTTAGTGCGTCAACATGGCATGAGCTACTGCTAATCTCTCAGTCCTGATCACCTTAATGTTGGGTTGAAGAAAACAACCAAGTCTTGCTAAATTTAACATGCTCATCCTGGGTTAGCTTCCCATCAATCCATCTAGCTACGTTTTGATACATAGCCACCTGAGATGAGGTGCCATCTCTTTCAGTTTCAGAGATCTTTTGGAGGAAGCGAGTTGGTTTTGTAAAATGTATGTCTACAGTGTATTGGTTGCCCCGTCTGATATAAGTATATGTGAATCTGTGGTAGCTCACTAGTTGCCTCTGTTATTTGCTCACTTTAATATCTGGCTTATGTTAAGAATGATAAACTTTGAGTTTCTTGGCTATCACTGTTGAGATAATCTGTTTTACCTATATGAAGAACTTACATTTTGAATGCCAGCTGTTAGATTTCCAGTTAGAGACATTTAGAAATGGTTTCGTGACATGAACCTTGCTTGCACATCAGTTTGTCTTTTATTCAGAAAATTTCAGTAGAAAACGAAGTTGAAGTCTTGAACCAAACTACTGTGAGATCAGGAGCAGGCAATTGTAGATTTAATTTTCAGTTAGTAGTACTTCTATTGTACAAGCATATGTTCAGTGAAGCCTCCGCGTATGTTAGCTACAAAAGCACAATCCTGTAAGAAATAGGCACTACTTAAGCCTCTGTACTTGTATTTGTACATAATTGAGGGAGGGGTTAACCGTACAAAAACTGAGAGAGGGATTGCGAGGAATCTGGAGGGAATGGTTGAGGGAGTGCCTGAACAATGACTTGAAAACCTATTTCAAATCTGATTTTGATATGTCGTGTTCTTTAATCATTTTGAAAGGGTGGTGCAGGGAAAAAGGAATAATGAGCTGAATTCGGAATTTGATTCAAGGAAAAGATTGCCTAAAATATGTATGAGGAGACCACCACCTATGTTGGTGCAGGCTAGCAAGCTCTATACACATAGTATATCTGAAGCTTTTCAAGCTGAATATGAAAGATCCCTGGCAGCTTGCACCAAGGCATTGGATGGTTGTAACGAATATCTAGTAGGAGATTTTACCTTTGAGGAGTATAAAGTTATCCGTGATCCTTTGAAGCAAACAGTTGCATGCAGCTGCTGAGAATTTGATAGAATGAGGATATTGTGTGGTCATGCTCTTAAAGTTCTTGATTTGATGAATATCAAGTCTCTACCTCCACACTATGTGTTGTTAAAGCGATGGACATGAGAAGCAAGGGGTGGGACCGTAAAAGACAACGAGGGTTAATTTACAATTGTAGACATTCTAATTTTTAAAATAACCTTCTTTCTGTATTTAATTAACAGGGACCAATCACAGACGACATTATTATTAATAGATTCTGGTGAAATACTACTCTCTTTGGGCAATCATGTACTCTAACTTGTGCACCAGTTCAGTACAATTATGGGCACTAGTTGCCATTCAGTTATGTTTAGGTTCAGTTCCGGGCAACAATTGCATCCACTTCAGTAAAATTTCAGTTCTTGGCAACATTTGGCATCCAGTCTAGTCCAGAAGTTTGCAGATGCTCAAATTCCATTCGGTTCTGTTCAATTCTGCACTTGACTGTTGCACAAGTACTAGCTTACTAGAACACTGATTGGATTGCTCAATCTCTTTTTTGCCAAACTAAATTCAGTTATCAAGCCTGAAGATGTACAAGCAGCTCCTTTGGAGACGGCGAGGCCGGGCCATCAGCTCGTTCAGCGACGGGGAGGAAAGAGTTTTTTTTTTCTTCATTTTGGTGATTGTGGGCTGCTTATGGGCCGAGGCGTCGCTGGTTTTCGTTGCCAGTGGATGCTTCCGCCGTCGGATGGCTTACGAACGGGGGATACGCACATCACGTCCCTCTGCAGTAGCCTGAGCTACGTTACCAGTGGATGCTTCTGCAGTTGTCAGTGGATGCTTCTGCAGTTGTCCAAACCGTCGTCTCGAACCTTCCCCCAACCCAATCTCGGCGCTCACTTTCTTCCCTCGCGCCGCCGCTCCCCAGTCTCCCCTCGGACGCAATACCGCCTCTCCCAGCGCCGCCGGCCTTAATCGAGAGTTCCAACCCGGCGCATCCCCCCACCCCACAAATCCCACAATGGCAGCATCGCGGGGTTCAATATCAAGGATGCCGTCGAGGTGCACAGCAGAGACGGCGCGGGCCACGGTCGCGTTCGAGATCGCCGGCTACAGCCTGCTCAAATGCCTCCGTTCTCCGGCATTCTCAGTCGGCGGCTACGAATGGTGCATCGACTACTTCCCCGACGGAAGCAAAAGCGAGGCAGGCGAGGGTCACGTCTCCGTCTTCCTCAGGCTCTTGAGCAAGAACGCCAAGGTGAGGGCGCTCTATAACTTGATGCTTGTGGAGCCGGTTGGGGGGAAGTCAATTGTGGTGTGCCCCTTAAGAAAGCCACTAGTGTTCGACCCTAAAAGGATATCTTGAGGCAAAACAAAGTTCATGAAGACCACCAGTGAAGCAGAGTCGGTGTACCTGCGAAGTCAGTGTTATCAAGGACTCGTGATCGAGTGTGAAGTCAGTGTTATCAAGGAAACACTCAGGTCCACGTTCCGCCGTCCCGCCTTTTGGATAATCTTGCAAAATTACTAGAGGGGAAGAAAGGAGCAGACGTGACTTTCAAGGTGCAAGGGGAGGTTTTTTCTGCTCATAAGGTTTTGCTTGCGACGCAATCAGCAGTCTTCGACGCGGAGTTCTACGGGCCGATGGGGGACAAAGGGGCGCAGGATATAACTATTGATGACATGCAGCCTGCTGTTTTCAAGTCGTTTCTTCACTTCATCTACACGGATTCAATGCCTTCCATAGACGATCTCGAGGATGATGACAAAAGAGAAATGGTTAAGCACTTACTTATGGCTGCAGATAAGTATGCCATGGAAAAGATGAAGATGATATGTGAAGGCATGCTATGCAAGAGTCTTGATGTTGAGAATGTGGCGACCCTATTAGCTCTAGCTGACCAGCATAATTGCAGCAATCTCAAAGATGCTTGCGTTGAATTTATGCTCTCTTCCAATAGAATGAATGATGTGATCGCAAGCCAAGGGTATGTACAACTCAAGAGATCTTCGCCTGATATCATTGTGGATGTGTTCGAGAGAGCAGCTAAGTCCCGCAAAATTTAGTATGTGTCGTGGAATTGTCACGGCAGATGTCCTCGTGCTAGGACTTAGTCGTGGAGCCATCGCAACTAGGAAGCTTAAAGGGGTTAAACGGGACAAGGAACACGGGGGTTATACTGGTTCGGCCCCTTACGGTGAAGGTAAAAGCCTACGTCCAGTTGAGGTGGTATTGCTTATGGTTTCGATGACCAGGGAGCTTGATCGCTATGCCTGGCTCTCGATGAGATCTTACTTGTCCCTAAACCGCCGCCGGGTCGTCCCTTTATATAAAGAGGTTGACGCCCAGCGGCTCTCAGAGTCCCGGCCGGCTCATAAGAGTGTCCGGCTCGGACTCTCAACTATTCTTGCCTTACACTACAAGTTTTACCCTAACGGCGGCTAATGCTACGGGCCCTTAGCCATCTCCGGGTCTTGGGCCCGTTATTGACCCGCCGTCTTCATCTTTGGTACTGGGCTTCGCGTAGTAACCATCATGGGTAACCCGGCCCCTCCTGGGCGGGTGACTCCAACGGTTATATCCTCAACATTAGGCTCCAGATTGATTTGAGCCGGCTCATGTCAATCTTCAATCCTTTCGATAGAAAATCTTCCGGCTTACAATTGTGTGAAGGCTATAACCCGTCGTGACGTCATCTTCTGGATTCCGGGTAACCTGCCGTGACGTCATCTTCTATTAAGTTAATTTTTTATTCTGTCGCATCTCCAACGGATCTTATCTTTAATGGTCATCCCGAAAATCGAGGCGCCTTTGTGGTGAGATAATCACGCCGTGGCCTCCTCGTTTCTTGCGCCCACTTATGAGCCTCTCTTTATAAATAGCCCGGCCCGATGAGCCTCCAGTCACTCGTCGCCTCCATCTTCTTCCTCCTCTCGCCACTGTGCTGCCGCCCGAGCTCCGCCGCCGCCGCCGCGGGTCTTCTCGTCTTCACCAACTCAGGCCGCTGCATCAACCTGATGTGACCAGATAAACGACGGCGACCTCCGCAACTCTCCAGCACCCGTAAGCCCTTGCCATTCCGTAGCATAGATCTGCATTAGGGTTCTTTCCTGTTCTTCCCGTGTTCATCGTCGTTCATCGCGAGCTTCTTGATAGATTTCATTATTACCACCCTTTCTTGATCTTTAGACTGTATTGAACTGTTGCGGTAGTTGTTTCACACCCGTTCCCAATGTACATAGATCCCTTTTCATTGCATAAAGGCTCCGTTCGAACCTATGAACTTCTTCTGCGTCTGTTTTAGGTCTAGAAACTTTCCCTTTCCAGTCGATCGTTTGATCTAGAATAATCACTGTGATTTGTGAAACTTGTTTGCGCCACACTTAGTCAAAAATTGCATCTGTTTAGCTATGGCGGCTCATATCTCCGGTTTAAAAGAGGCCACACGCTGTAGAAATTTCCGGCTCATTCATAATAAGGCTTTAGGCAGCTGGAATTACTGACGATGCCCTCAGCGGCTTAGATAACCCGATGCATTTAGCCATATGTCATTAGGCCCCTTCGTAAGCCGCCACTTTAAACATTGAACTGTAACTTCCTCCGGCTTATAATTGAACCGGACACTTCCTTTTATCATAGGCTTCCGTCTTTCACAATGCCTCCCAAGGCTCCCAAGGCACCCATCACGTGCAACTGGATGAGATCCAATGTTACTGACGAAACCTTAGCGGACTTCGTGAAGACGGGTCACCTGCCCAAGAAGGATATCATGTCTTACCGTGCCCCTGACTCGTCGGAGGAGAGACCGCAACCAAGGGAGGGTGAGGTAGTGATTTTTGCTGATCACATGAGCCGGGGCTTCGCACCGCCCGGCTCAAAATTCTTTAGAGACGTGCTGAATTTCTTTGATCTGCGGCCGCAAGACATAGGACCCAATTCCGTGTCAAATATATGCAACTTCCAAGTATTCTGCGAAGTCTATCTTGGAGAAGAGCCCAGCCTGCTGCTCTTTAGAGAGCTCTTTTATCTGAACCGCCAGAACGAGTGTGCCAACGGGCCGAGCCTGGAACTTGGTGGAATCTCCATTCAACGCCGGAGAGACTGCCTCTTTCCTTACGCTGAGCCGCCAAGCCACCCGAAGGACTGGAACCAGACGTGGTTTTATTGCCAGGACACTTCTCCGGCTGACGAGAGCCCTCTGCCCGGCTTTCGTGCCCTGCGTCTGGAACCAAATCACTCTCTGCCGGATAAGCTGACTCAAGCCGAGCGTCAACCTCTGATCCCCACCGTCAACAAAATTAAGGCTCTCCTGGGAAATGGCCTCAACGGCATTGATCTGGTCCGGGTCTGGATCTCTTGGCGGGTGATCCCCTTAAGCCGCCTCCCCGGCTTAATGTGTGATTACACGGGCCGGAAGGATGACCCTCTGCGGCACAGCCCCAATGATCTTCCTGAGGACGTTGTGGACGACATGACTAAGTCTCTCCTGAATGAGAGCTTAGCCGACTGTGGGAGGACCGGCTTAAGCCCCTTCTACAAGACTAACCCGGCCCCAGCGGTAAGCCACTGATCTGAACACCTTATTTTCTCCTTAGATAGTTTTCATCTGAACCTTAAGAAGTCTTCATTGTATTTTTCAGGCTGATGATAAATTCTGGAAGGTCATGTATGACCATGAGGCGGCTAAAAAAGCCAGAAAGGCTAAGAAAGCCGCAAGGAGAGCCGCTCCCCGCAAGAAGGGAAGCAGGCCTACTGCCTCAGAGCTGCTTCAACTAAGTGACAGCTCCGAGTCAGAGGTAACCCCTGAACCTGTAAGCTCTTGTTTTGTTTCTTGTTTATTCCTATCCACCTTATTGATACTGATCATCAGCAGGATGACACCGGAGCAAGTAACCCGGTGACTGAAGAGGTAATGACACTTTCCTCCGACTCGGAGCCCTTGCCAAGGCTGAAAGTCCGAAGAGTAACCCGGAAAGTAAGATTTTCACATCCTTTAGCTTATCAAGATCCTCAATTTCTTTTGAAGCAACAGATTCATGAGAGCCGGCGGCACACCCGGACCAACAAGGATGCAGACCTCTCCTCCGGCTTACCTGAAGCGTCAAGGAAGCGCCGGACCGAGGTTATCTCCAACTTATATCCTTTTCATCCTTTGGCGGGCGTTATACGTCAACCGCTCAATTCTTCTGATTCAAATTATCAGGAAACTTCGCCTTCCTCTGGTGACTCTATGCAATCGAACCTGCCGGCTTTCAAGACCGTACCCGGGTAATGATGATCATCTCTTGTTGTGCTTATCTTTACTCATAATTTTGTACTCACCTTTTGTCCTTTCAGTGCCCAGGCAAAGCTCAGCAAGAGGGCGAAGAAGAATAAACCGGTCGAAGAGCCGGTCTTGCCTGAGCCGGAGGTTTCAGCTCAAGAGCCGCCAGCTGCCTCTGCTCCTGAAGCCACCACTCCAACCGACGAGCCAGCCATGGAGACTTCCACCAACCCGGACATCTCCAGCCTGGCTCAGCCGGCCGATGACCCAGACGTGGTAATCACCCGGACGGAGTTTGTCGAGCCGGGGAGACCCACTGCGCTGGCTAAGTGCTCTGCGAAGGAAGAGTTGCTAGAGCGCCGCAGGGCCAAGCTGGACATCACCAACTACGCCAACCTGAGCATTGGAGATATCATCTCCGGCTATGTCAATCAGGTGCACAGCAGCCGGGACCTGGAGATTGACATGGTGAAGCAGATACAGCAGAAGTCTGAGGTACCACTCTATTGCTTACTGCATAGTCATCTTTACCATACTAGCCCCCAAGTCTACTACTTATGATAGAATAGGTTGTAGACTTAACTTCCGGCTTACTTCCATGAA
This sequence comes from Triticum aestivum, assembly GCF_018294505.1. Lineage (NCBI taxonomy): Eukaryota > Viridiplantae > Streptophyta > Magnoliopsida > Poales > Poaceae > Triticum > Triticum aestivum. Next base: position 46,161,192 of record NC_057808.1, read on the forward strand.
CCAGTAATCTGTAGATAGAAACTTTCGACATGCATTAGCCCCCAAGTGCCAAGTGTCTTTGCTTGGAAAGTGCTTGGGTTCATACTATAACCCGGAAATTGTGCAGGCTGCTTGCAAGAAATTTGAGGCTGATATCTCGGAGCTGAAGAACCGCCTGAAGACTCAGGAAACTGAGACCCGGAAGGCCAACGCCAAATTTGAATCCAGTATTGCTGCTCAAGAGAAGCTGAAGAAGAAGTTTGAAGCTGAAAGGAAAACTTGGGCCGAAGAGAAGGCTGCTCTGGTAAGCCGGGCCGAATAGGCGGAGAAGACTCTGACGGAGAGAACCGCCGAACTCTCCGGCTTAAAGCGCCATGTGTCACAGATGGTCACCGCAATCTTCGGTAAGTCATTCTGCAGGCTTTGAACAAGTTTACAGTCTTTATGTCTCACAACTCCCATCATTGATAACGGCTTATCTTACTTTGTTAAACAGGTCCAGAAGCGCCAACCTCAATCAGAACGTGCTGACCAAGCTGAAGGCCGTGTACACCCTGGTGGAGCAACTCTACACCGGGTCACAGCGCGCTTTGGCCGTGGTGGCCCTATCCAATGAGGTTCCGACTCACCTGGCGGACGTACTTCGCCGGTTTGCCGTTCTTCCTCAGCGTTTCCAAGAGCTGCGACGGGCCTCTGCAAGAGCCGGAGCCATAGCTGCTCTGAGCCAGGCCAAGGCTTTCCTTCCAGAGCTAACCCGGCTGACATTGCACTTGGTTACCCCAGCCTGAAGGAAGACGGCACCCCCTTCGACCAAAAAGACTTTGCTGCCTGTGTGAAGATCGTGCGCCCGGTGGCCACCCTGATTGGGAATGACACCGATCTGACCAAGTACCAGCCGGGCTACGACGCAGAGAATCAGAGGATCCCTACTCCGCGTTATGAAGCCATCAGCTTGGTCCCGCCGACTCGTAAGCACACCTTTGCCCCAGAAATTGACCCGGCCGGGTTAATTGACGAGGAGGCTCAATTTGAAGCTTTGAGCGGCATTGACTGGAAATCGTCAACCTTCCAGGTCATGGGAACAGCCGGAGGAGCGGAGAGGGATGAGCCGGAAGCTTCGACCCGGCAAGCATCTTGACTCTTTAGGCGGCCCATGATTATGCCTGTTAAACAATGCTTCACCCTTTTGGACTCGGGGAGTCTTGTAATAGAGTAGGACCAACATTTTAACTTTGTCGTGCCATCGTGCACGTGTTGAATGCTTAACTCCATTGAAGTTGCTTCCTTATATTCTTCCGGGTCATAATTGATCATTTATTTTCCTTAAGCTCAAATAGCTGTCTTTAACCATCCTGCATAGAAAAACAAGTCACAAGTCTCTAGGCGGCTTACCGCACTGAGAATCATAGTCTCATACATATAACCCGGAATATGAATCTAAGTCACCAAAGACTGGTCCTCAATTATGTCCTTGATGTAACCATAATAGCATACTTACAGGCCTTCAAGTATGCTTCCGGTTTATGTAACCCGGATAATAAGGTTGGTACCTCAACTCCGGTTTACCAGTCTTGATAATGCTGATTGTGTGTGACTAACACTGTGAATCAAAGTTAAGTCGGCGGAATAAGAACCGCCGTGTACACTGTTGATACAACCAGAAGAACTTGTTGTAAATCAGAAAATCAAAACTTAGGGGCTTCCGGTTCGAATACGACCAGAGACCCGTCCCAAAGGGGTTAAGCTAAGATTCGAATGCGATCATATAGCCCCCAGTGGGTTTGGCGATGCCGATCAAGAGGGTACCGACAGCTATGTTCTCTTTGGTTCGAATACGACCCATGTTTGAACAGGAAGCCCCCAAATGACCTTAAGAGTTGTTTAACGACGCTGATTCGAATACGATCCACGTCGGTTCCCAAAGGGGGTTGAGCTATGATTCAAATATGATCAAAGAAAACTCCCCAATGAGCTCGGCACTTTGCCAATCAAATGGGTATCGACAGCTATGTTCTCTTTGGTTCGAATACGACCTATGTTTGAACAGGAAGCCCCCAAGTGATTATATTGCGTACGGCTAGATTCGAATACGATCATAAGCCGGATCCACCTCCAAGTACCATGTGATGTTGTAATGGAAACAACACATTTACCTTTGGAGGAGAAAAGGACAGAGGTCCTGCTTTATTATTTAACATAATATATACATGGCTATAGAAATATGTACATTATGAGAGCCGGTGGCTCAAGTGTAATAAGGCCGAAGCTGAGCTATGTTCCACGGCCGACGGGTCTCCTCCTCCGACTTGCGTGAATCTTTATGCTCCCGAACGTCAATAAGGTAGTATGACCCGTTGTGCAAGTTCTTGCTGACCACAAAGGGCCCTTCCCAAGGCGGGGATAGCTTGTGTGCATCTGTTTGATCTTGGATGAGCCGGAGCACCAGATCACCTTCCTGGAAGACCCGGGACTTAACCCGGCGACTGTGATAACGGCGCAGGTCTTGTTGGTAAATCGCTGAGCGAGCTGCTGCCACATCACGCTGTTCGTCCAACAAGTCAAGAGCATCTTGGCGCGCCTGTTCATTATCCGCCTCAACATAAGCCGCCACTCGAGGTGAGTCATGACGGATGTCGCTAGGGAGGACTGCTTCCGCTCCGTAAACCATGAAGAAAGGCGTATAACCCGTAGATCTGTTAGGAGTAGTATTGATGCTCCATAACACGGAGGGTAACTCCTCCACCCAACAACCCGGCGTCCGTTGCAAAGGGACCAAAAGCCGGGGCTTGATGCCTTTCAGAATCTCCTGATTAGCTCTCTCAGCTTGACCATTGGATTGAGGGTGAGCCACTGATGAAACATCAAGTCGAATATGCTCTCGTTGACAAAACTCCTCCATGGCGCCCTTGGACAGATTGGTACCATTGTCAGTTATAATGCTGTGTGGAAAGCCAAAGCGAAATATCACCCTTTTCATGAACTGAACCGCCGTGGCTGCGTCACACTTGCTAACTGGCTCTGCTTCAACCCACTTTGTGAATTTGTCAACTGCCACCAAGAGGTGGGTCTTCTTATCCTTGGACCTTTTAAAAGGCCCAACCATATCAAGCCCCCAGACCGCAAATGGCCAAGTGATTGGTATCATCCTCAGCTCCTGAGCCGGCACATGAGCCCGTCGCGAGAACCTCTGGCAACCATCACATTTACTGACCAAGTCCTCCGCATCAGCATGAGCCGTCAGCCAATAAAAACCATGACGAAAAGCCTTGGCCACAAGGGATTTTGAGCCGGCATGATGGCCACAATCCCCTTCGTGAATCTCACGCAAGATTTCTTGACCTTCCTCAGGGGAGACACAACGCTGGAACGCTCCCGTAACACTGCGGCGATGCAGCTCACCATTGATAACAACCATTGACTTAGACCGCCGGGTTATTTGTCTGGCCAAAGTTTCATCCTCAGGCAAATCTCCCCGGGTCATGTAAGCCAAGTATGGCACTGTCCAGTCCGGGGTGATGTGGAGAGCCGCCACCAACTGTGCCTCCGGGTCAGGGACAGCCAAGTCTTCCTCTGTAGGTACCTTAACAGAAGGGTTATGCAAGATGTCCAGGAAAGTATTAGGCGGCACCGGTTTTCGCTGAGAGCCCAGCCGGCTTAATGCATCAGCCGCCTCGTTCTTCCTGCGATCGATGTGCTCTACTTGGTAACCCTGAAAGTGTCCAGCAATGGCATCAACTTCACGGCGATAAGCCGCCATGAGAGGGTCCTTGGAATCCCACTTGCCTGATACTTGTTGAGCCACTAAGTCTGAGTCGCCGAAGCACCTTACCCGGCTCAAGCTCATCTCCTTAGCCATCCGAAGACCATGGAGCAAGGCCTCGTACTCAGCCGCATTGTTAGTGCAAGGAAACATCAACCGTAGCACATAATGAAACTTGTCACCTTTAGGGGAAGCCAATACAACTCCAGCCCCCGAGCCCTCCAATTGCCTGGACCCATCGAAGTGAATAGTCCAATATGTATTATCCGGCTTTTCTTCGGGCACTTGTAGCTCTGTCCAATCGTTGATGAAATCCACCAAAGGCTTGAGATTTAACAGCAGTGCGTGGTACGTATTTCAGACCATGAGGCCCGAGCTCTATAGCCCACTTAGCCACTCTCCCTGTGGCTTCTTTGTTTTGGATGATATCTCCAAGGGGAGCAGAACTAACCACAGTGATAGGGTGACCCTGGAAATAATGCTTAAGCTTCCGGCTTGCCATGAACACACCATAAACAAGCTTCTGCCAATGTGGATACCGCTGTTTGGACTCGATGAGCACTTCACTGACGTAATAAACCGGCCGCTGAACCGGATGCTCCTTACCCTCTTCCTTGCGCTCCACCACCACAGCCACACTGACGGCCCATGTGTTAGCAGCTACATACAGTAATAAAGGCTCCTTGTCAACCGGAGCAGCAAGGACTGGGGGCTCCGCCAGCTGTCTCTTCAAATCCTCAAAAGCAGTATTAGCAGCATCATTCCAGACAAAGTCATCAGTTTTCTTCATCAACTGGTACAATGGCATGGCCTTCTCACCCAAACGGCTTATAAACCGGCTTAAAGCAGCGATACGACCCGCCAGGCGCTGGACGTCGTTTATACACGCCGGCTTAGCCAGAGAGGTGATTGCCTTGATCTTCTCCGGGTTAGCTTCAATGCCTCTATGAGAAACCAGAAAACCCAAGAGCTTGCCTGCAGGAACACCAAAAACACACTTGGCCGGGTTAAGCATCATCTTGTAGACCCGGAGATTATCAAAGGTTTCCCTCAGGTCATCTATCAAGGTTTCCTTCTCCCTGGACTTAACCACAATATCATCCACATAGGCATGAACATTGCGCCCAATCTGGTTATGAAGACAGTTCTGCACGCAACGCTGATAAGTCGCCTGTGCACTCTTGAGTCCAAAAGGCATAGACACATAACAGAAGGCTCCAAAGGGAGTGATGAACGCCGTCTTCTCCTGGTCCTTAACTGCCATTTTAATCTGATGGTATCCAGAATAAGCATCCAAGAAACTTAAGCGCTCGCAACCCGCCGTAGCATCAATGATTTGATCAATACGGGGAAGGGCAAAAGGATCAGCCGGACATGCCTTGTTTAAGTCCGTGTAGTCCACACACATCCGCCAGGTGCCATTCTTCTTGAGCACGAGCACCGGGTTAGCTAACCACTCTGGGTGAAAGACTTCAACAATAAACCCGGCCGCCAAGAGCCGGGCCACCTCTTCTCCAATGGCTTTCCGCCTTTCCTCATTAAACCGCCGAAGGAATTGCCTGACCGGCTTGAATTTCGGATCAACATTGAGTGTGTGCTCAGCGAGTTCTCTAGGTACACCTGGCATGTCAGAAGGTTTCCATGCAAAAATGTCCCTATTCTCACGGATGAACTCGATGAGCGCGCTTTCCTATTTTGGATCCAGATTGGCACTGATGCTAAACTGCTGAGATGAATCACCTGGAACGAAATCAACAAGTTTAGTCTCATCAGCCGACTTAAATTTCATTGCCGGCTCATGCTCCGTAGTCGGCTTTTTCAGAGAGGTCATATCTGTTGGGTCAACATTGTCCTTGTAAAATTTCAACTCCTCTGTTGCACAAACAGATTCTGCATAAGCCGCATCGCCTTCCTCACACTCCAAGGCCACCTTCCGGCTGCCATGAACCGTAATGGTCCCATTGTGACCCGGCATCTTGAGCTGTAAATACACGTAACACGGCCGTGCCATGAACTTGGCGTAAGCCGGCCGCCCAAATATGGCATGATACGGACTTCTTATCTTGACCACCTCAAAGGTCAATTTTTCCACCCTGTAGTTGTACTCGTCTCCAAAGGCCACTTCCAACTCGATCTTACCAACTGGATAAGCCGACTTACCAGGCACCACACCATGGAAAATAGTATTGGACTGGCTGAGGTTCTTATCAATCAACCCCATACGACGGAAAGTCTCATAATAGAGGATGTTGATGCTGCTGCCTCCATCCATGAGCACCTTAGTGAACTTATATCCTCCCACCTGAGGAGCCACCACCAGGGCCAAGTGACCCGGATTATCAACCCGGGGAGGGTGATCCTCCCTACTCCACACAATAGGCTGCTCAGACCATCTTAAATAGCGTGGAACCGCCGGCTCAACAGCATTCACAGCCCTCTTATGAAGCTTCTGATCTCGCTTACACAGACTGGTGGTAAATACGTGATACTGTCCACCGTTAAGCTGCTTTGGATTGGTCTGATAACCCCCCTGCTGCTGTTGATGACCCTGGCCAGACTGCTGATTAAAGCCCCCTTGACCGTTCTGAGGATTAGAATTTGAGCCGCCGCCCGGGCCATGAAAACCGCCAGCGCCTGAGCCGCCGCCCGGGCCATTGTTGCCATTAAAGGCATTGGAATTCTTAAAGGCCTTCATGATTGCGCAATCCTTCCATAGATGAGTAGCTGGCTTCTCCCTAGAGCCATGCCTTGGACAAGGCTCATTCAACAGCTGCTCCAGCGTCGGGCCTGACCCGCCGGCTCGGGGAGGTGGCCTCCCCTTGCGTCGCTGGTTATTACCCTGTGAGCTGGCGTTGGCCACGAACTCTAGGCTGCCGTCGGCCTTACGCTTGCCACCTCCTTGGTTCCCCGGGTTATGCTGAGGACCCTTGCCATTGCCGTTCTTCTTTCCCTTCCCTGTCCTTTCATCATCTGAAGCGGGGTCCTTGGTACTATCAGAGTCGGCGTACTTGACGAGAGCCGCCATCAGCGTACCCATATCATTGCAGTCGCGCTTAAGCCGCCCGAGTTTCATCTTCAGGGGCAGGAAACGACAATTCTGCTCCAACATTAAGACTGCAGAGCCGGCATCCATCTTATCAGATGAATGTATTATCTCTTTGACCCGGCGAACCCAATGTGTCGTAGACTCACCCTCCTGCTGTTTACAGTTAGTCAAATCCACAATTGACATAGACTGCCTACAGGTATCTTTGAAGTTTTGGATGAACCGGGCTTTCAGCTCAGCCCAAGACCCGATGGAATTCGGTGGTAGCCCTTTCAACCAAGTGCGGGCAGTCCCATCTAACATCATGGTGAAGTACTTGGCCATCGCCGCTTCACTGACCTCCAGCAATTCCATGGCCATCTCGTAACTCTCGATCCAGGCTCCGGGTTGTAAATCAGCCGTGTAATTAGGCACCTTCCTAGGCCCTTTGAAGTCCTTGGGTAGACGTTCATTGCGGAGAGCCGGCACTAAACAAGGGACACCTCCAGTCCTCGTAGGGATACCCACGTCGACGGAAGTCGTCGGATAAGCCGGGGGTGTCTGGTAAGCCGTCAACTGAGGCACCTGCTCCGCCTCTTGCCGCGCTCTGTCTTGGTCTGTTGCGTGAAAGGCTCCGTTATGAGCCGGGCCATGGCCAGGGGGCAAGTCATGGCGTCGGACATTACTTGAGCCGGTCGCTGAAACCATGTGTCTGCTATAACTCGGGCTCCGGCCTGGACGAGGGGTTGAATGGATCCTGTCCCGGCTGTAAGAGTACGCCTCTTGCTGCGCCAGCGCTGTCTGAAGGAGTTCTCTGACCCGGCGGGTTTCAACAGCCGTTGGAGAGTCGCCGTCAATTGGGAGAGCCGCCAGCCGTGCTGCCGCGGCGACCATGTTTTCCAGCGGGTTAGCATAATGACCCGGTGGTATTGGCACATACTGAGGCGGGGCAGGGTTCACCCGGGGAGGCCCCATCACTTGTGGCTGAATAGGTGTCCCAGCCCCGGGCACTATGATCTCCGGCGGGTTACTAGACCCTGCACCTGGCGTGTTGAAGAGGTTTCGAGGATCGTAGACCGGAGGGAGTCGAGATTGGGCCTTTTGATGCCTCCTTCTCATGACCTCATTGGACGCGTTCTGATCCATCGTGAGCCGGAAGGACTGCGCCTGAATCAACTGAGTCTGGGCGTCGAGAGCCGCCCTCTCCGCAGCCATCCTGATCCCTTCCGCCGCCAGATCCTCCTTGGCTTTCACTAGATCTAACTTTAACTGCGCCACCTCCGCGTCATGCTGAGCTTGATCCGCCGGGTCAACCGTGGCGGTCAACAGGGCCGTCATCTTGTCCGTGAGATCCATCAGCACCTGAGCCGGCGAGGGCACCGGGTTTCCTGACCCAGCGGCAGGGTTTTGAACAGGCAGTGCACCAGCCATGAAGATTCCAACCCGGCTCGGCGGCTCAAAAGGGTCCGGAATACTGTCACCATCGGAACAACCCCTGAGCCTGCCATCTTGAAGTTGATACAACGAGTTTGACTCATCTGTGGACGACTCGCCGTCAGAGCCGGCGGCCGTCTCATCACCAGATCCAGATCCATCAGAGAGCCCTCCATGAACACATCCCACAAAAGCATGCTTCAAGGCAGGTAGAGCCCGGGCGGGTCGTGCGCGCTGAGCCGTCTCGATGAGATCGGCGCAGAGATCCGGCTCAGGGCCCGGCTCACCAATCTTGCCAATGAAGACATGAATTCCGCCGAAGGGGACCCGGTACCCGTACTCAATTGAGCCGGCGTCGGGGCCCCAGTTTGCATCGTCGATGTAGAGCTTGCCGCGACGACTCTTGGTCATCCGGCCCACAGCGTATCCCTTGAGCCCTTCGAAGCTGCCCTTCAAGAACTCAAATCCACCGTGCGCTGGCCCCACGGTGGGCGCCAACTGTCGTGGAATTGTCACGGCAGATGTCCTCGTGCTAGGACTTAGTCGTGGAGCCATCGCAACTAGGAAGCTTAAAGGGGTTAAACGGGACAAGGAACACGAGGGTTATACTGGTTCGGCCCCTTACGGTGAAGGTAAAAGCCTACGTCCAGTTGAGGTGGTATTGCTTATGGTTTCGATGACCAGGGAGCTTGATCGCTATGCCTGGCTCTCGATGAGATCTTACTTGTCCCTAAACCGCCGCCGGGTCGTCCCTTTATATAGAGAGGTTGACGCCCAGCGGCTCTCAGAGTCCCGGCCGGCTCATAAGAGTGTCCGGCTCGGACTCTCAACTATTCTTGCCTTACACTACAAGTTTTACCCTAACGGCGGCTAATGCTACGGGCCCTTAGCCATCTCCGGGTCTTGGGCCCGTTATTGACCCGCCGTCTTCATCTTTGGTACTGGGCTTCGCGTAGTAACCATCATGGGTAACCCGGCCCCTCCTGGGCGGGTGACTCCAACGGTTATATCCTCAACAGTATGCCAACCTGGTATGAGCTACTGCTTATCCTTCCGTTCCGATTGATCTTTGGAGTCAAATGCCTTATGTTGGGTTGAAGAAGGCAAAGTCATGCTAAATTTATAGTATAGTGCCCATCCTGGGTTAGCTTCTATCTAGTTACTTTTGCTAAATATTGACCTTAGAAGAGATTGTCATGTCCATGTTTCCAGAGATCTTTTGGAGTAAGCAGTTGGTTCTATAAAATGTATGTCTACAAGTGTATTGGTTGCCCCATCTGATATAAGTATATATGAATCTATGGTAGCTCACTAGTTGCCTTTGTTATCTGCTCATTTTAATATCTGGCTCATGTGAAGAATGATAAAACTTCGAGTTCTTGGCTATCACTTTTGAGATATCTGTTTTACCTATATGAAAAACTTACATTTTGAATGCCAGCTGTTAAATTTTAATTAGTGACATCTACAAATGGTCTCTTACTCTCTTGACATGAACCTACTGGTTGCACAGCAGTTTTCTTTGATTCTGAAAATTTCAGTTAGAAAATGAAGTTGAAGTCTTGAACCAAACTACTTTGAGATCAGGAGCAGGCATTTGTAAATTTAATTTTCAGTTAGTAGCACTTATATTGTACAAGCATATGTTCAGTGAAGTCTCTGTGTATGTTAGCTACACAAGCGCAATCCTATAAGAAATCTATATCTATACCACTATATATAGTGTGCCAATAGCTTCAAATATTAGTCATCGGATATGCTCATCCAACGGTCAAGAGATGGCAAATCCGAGCATTATCATCCGTTGGATATAGTTGTCAACTCATAGGATTCTGTGGCCTTCTAATTGAACTCCCACCTCTACCATCTCATGTCTTCTAGAAGCATCTATCCACATGCTTATCTGGTACTCTAATAAAAAGAGACTAGAACAATTTGGATTCTAGAGAGATAAGAACCAAGTTGGATCTTATCCAATACGATTCTAGGAAAGAAAATACACATTCAAATGTATTTTCCCATGCTTTATATATATATATATATATATATATATATATATATATATATATATATATATATATATTTAAATGACGTGCAAAGCACATACAATGTATACAATGTACTAGCAGGTACATAATTGAGGGAGGGGTTAACTATACAAAAATTGAGAGAGGGGTTGAGAAGAATCTGGAGGTTTGATCCTTACAGGGAATGGGTGAGGGAGTCGGGATCACCCTACTGCTGGGTGGACTGAAATCCCCGAGGGTATTAGAGCCCCATCAACTGAACAAAGCCTAATGTGGATTTGTGTGCTGTGCGCCCCTCTGTTTAGCTCCGCTCCTGCGCTGTCCGAAGCTGGATTTGCCCTGGCAAGGCGATTATTGCACCGGCTCGTGGATCTCGCTCTGCCGACATAATCAAGCAGCATATGAGAAAAGTCAGGTAATGTGTCTGCGATAGCTGCATATGGGTAATTTCATTTGTTTGTTACACAATTTTGTTTTGTATCTGTCATTTCTATTTTGAGAAAAGCCCACTGCTTGACGATTTTTCTTGGAATATTCTGTCCCAAATGTGATTGATCTCTTATCTTTTTTGGCCCATTTCTTGTTTGAAATGCACTTTTTCAAAATCTGATGGAGTGATATTCTGATTTCGTGAAACGGAACTCTTCATTGTTTTTATGTGATCCATGCAGTAAAAGTTTGGTTTTTGCAGTTCAGTAAAGCTCTCTGGATTATGAAAGAGTATACTAGTTTCCCTCATATTGCCACTTCATTTTTCTGAATTGTTCTGTTTAACATAACATAGGTGCCTCTCAGTTTTTTTGTGGCGCTCGAGGGAGGAGGCCCGAACCAGAACAGCAGGCCTGAGGCGCTCTGCGTCAGCGGAAAAAGGGGAGCCCCGGGGGCGGCGGCAACCGGTGGTCCGCGGGCCGGCCGGACAAGGGGCGACGACGGCCGGGTGGAGAGGGGACGGATCCGGGGCTCCAGCAGCTCGGCGGGGTCCAACAAGGCGGAGACGGCCAGATCCGGCCGCGGGACACCGATTTCCGGCGAGGCTTGTAGCGGGCAGGCCGGAGTAGAGCAGGTGCGGCCGGACGGGAAGAGGCGGCCGTGACCGGGGCGGAGCAGCGGGATCGGGATCCACGATGGGGAGGGCCGCACAAAGCTGCTCGCCTAGACCGCCAACCAGGCAGGAGGCGCCGGATCGAGAGAGGGATTAGCACGGAGTTGCAGCGTGCGGGAGAGAGGAGAACCTAACATCTGATACCATGTTGGATAAACAGCAACTGACTTTACTGAGGGCCAAAGGCCATTACATATACATGTGTGGTAAAGTGCAGGAAACCCCTTATACAATGGGGATATACCGAAAAAAGACTATACACATCTAACACATCTAACAGTTTTGAAGTTATCCTTTCATTCATTGACAATGGAGCAAAAGGAAAATGCACAGACATTGCTGTCAACACTGGCGGAAGACGATCAGTAGGACGACAAAAGTTAAGAGAGATTGTGGAGCTTTGTTCAAGTCAAGTAGATTGGGTTAGTTGGTTCTTTGTTCACGTTTCTTCGGATTTTTATCGTCAAGTCAAGATAGGATAGTTGATGCATATTGTGAAGTTTTTCTGTTGTATAAATGGATTTGATGTACACTGTGAATAAAAGCTCCTGGTATTTGGAGCTCCTTGTGGAATGTGCAGTGTATATTTATTGTTGTCCGCTCTTGTAATAGCAATGATGTGCAGTTTGCAGTGTGTATCTGTTGTTGTCAACAATTTTATCAGCCAAGAATACAACCTACTAGCATGTATGCCTATATGTTGATTCAACAAGCTCACACGCATATTCACATATGAAAATAGTGTATCTACCTTGTAACATATAATTTTGTATTGAGGAGAACATCTATACTTCTTCAGTGCCGCAAATTAGATTGCATATAGTCATTACTTTCAGATAAATAAAAATGATCATTCGAATGAACATAATTACAGAATAAAGGGAAAGCATCAGTTTAATGTTACAACAAGTGTATACAACCATTTGGCATGAACAGAAAATTAATTTTGCCGAGACAAACACACAAGGTTTGACAATATATGTTCACTAATATTCTGGTAGCAACACAAACATACAGCTATAGAATAAAAGGACAACTTAAAGTAAAATTTCACCATTTCACTGATATGCCCAGCTAACTAGCATTAAACAAGAAGATAGGAACCATCAGCGCACTACCCAGACGTCGCAGCTGAAACCTTGATGTGCTAGCACCTCCACTGAAATCTAATTGACGAGCAACCGGTGGAGTTGTGCCATCTCCATTAGGTTTAAGCAGTAGTCTTGTAAATTCTCCTGGAATAGGTGGAACAAAAACGGATGGATACTCCAAATTCCATGGCAATGGGTGGATATATAGTACCAGCACACTGCATATTGCACATCATTGTTATCAAGAGAGTGGATAACAACAAATATACGGTGCAAATTTCAGAAGGATCTTCAAATACCAGGAGCTTTTATTCAGTCTACACCAAATTCATTTATACAACAGAAAAGCCCCACAATCTGAATCAACTATCCTATCTTCACTTGAGGAGAAAATTCTGAAGAAAAGTAAACACGGCATCAACTATTCCAAGCTACTTTGACTTGAGTTCCTGATTGTTTGGTCTTGCTGGGCGAAACAAATCTCACGGGCATTTCTGGAAAGCACTTAATCCTGAACGCCGGAGGCATGCGCATCAGCAGTTTTTTGGTTCTTCCGTCTTCCTTTTGCCGTCCTGCTGATCGTCTTCCGTCAGTGTCGACACAACAGCATGCTCTGTGCAGTTTGTTTTTGCTCCATTGTCAATGAATAAGGGGATAACTTTAACACAAGCATATTCAGCAGAATAAAAGGATGCAAATGGACAGAGCACATAGCTATGTGCTTGTGTTGCAACCTGCAGATGAGCAAACATGCTCTGAACTTGAAGTTATCCTTTTACTAAGATACAACCAGCAGGTCAATGTAGAGTAGGGTAGCCAGCAGAGCCAAACTGAGGAGGGTGGCCATGGACGGCGAGTAACACACCTGCACGTGAGAAGCTTGGCCGCAGCCAAGGGGTATATGCGCTGGCGATGCCGCGAGTGGAGGCGCCTGTGAGCATCGCCGTGGCCGGTGGGGAGAAGTAGCTGGGCGGTGCTACGAGTTGGGCCGCCCGACGGGGATGAATCGAACCAGGGGTGGGTGCTTGGTGTCGAGGAGCTCATCGGCGGCGATGTGGTGAGCATCGGGGAGTATCACACCGGCGGCTGGAATTTGGGGGCGTTCCAGAGATTGAATGTGTGTTTGAATTGTGGCCAAAATGCATCCTACCAAAATTTTGGTTATGACTGAAAAATTGATTTTTGTTTGAATGGTTGCCAATTTTTTGGTATATTAATGAACTCTAGCCAACTCTAGTGCATTTTTCTTATCAATGTCGGTCAAATCTTAGGCAACCAAAACCTCAACCAAAATTTTGGCTAGCCAATACTTTGGTGGGGCAATCTTGGGCACAAACCAAACACACCCTGAATCGTGATTTGCAAACGAGGAAATGGGGAACCAGACTGCTGCTGCTTTAAGATTCGTATATATAGCCAAGCGTCGCACGCGAGAGAGGGTCTCACTATCGGCTTCGTACGGCATTACGCTGCCCGTAGTGACTAGTGAGGGGAAAGTTTTTGGTATGACCGGGTCAAACTAGGCCAAACGGGAGACTGAAATGAAAATTGCACGGTAATGCTATGTACAGGCAAGGTTGGCTCCAATAGAAAGCAGACACCTAACACTCCGTGGGCCAAGTATCTTTGTATTGCACTTCTTTCTCTATTTCTCATCTGCGTATTTCTGCTCTCTCTTTTCAACCTCACCATTGTACATCACATGTATGCATCACAGTAATATGGCAGAACAATTCTCTCTCTCTCTCTCTCTCTCTCTCTCTCATAAATCCAATCATTTTTCCATCTTGCTAATTTAAAACATCTATATCTTTTAAAGGGTATATTCGTTTTCAAACTTTTCATATGTTTGAACTCCTTGCATCAAAACCTTTAAAATAGGATCAAAATTTGGATATTTTCAACCATGTTTCAAATCGGACGTATATTTCACATTTCAAAAATCAGTTTCACAATGATACATTACAAAATTTCTGTAGTTGCTATTTCACAATTCAGAACCTACATTTTCCTTTTCACCGGTTTGTTTCAATTGCACATTTTTCAAAATAACATATTTCACTCTTTTGAATAATCTAGTTTCACACTGCTATATTATAATTTTATTTTTTTGTGGTTACTGTTTCACAATTCAGAACCTAAATTTTACATTTCACTAGCCTGTTTCATAGAAATGACATCTATTTCAATTACACATTTTTTTGAACTAACATATTTCACTTTTTTGAAATAAGCAATTTCACATTGATACATTATAATTTCACCTTTTGTGATTACGATTTCACAATTCAGAACCTACATTTTACATTTCATTGTCCTGTTTCACAGAAATCCCATCTATTTCAATTACACATTTTTTGAAATAACATATTTCAGTCTTTTGAAATAAGCAATTTCACATTGGTACGTTATAATTCATTTTTTGTGTTTACTATTTCACAATTTAGAACCTACATTTTACATTTCACTGGACTATTTCACAAAAAATACACATATTTCAAAAAGCATGTTCACTTCGTTAAAAAAATTTGTTACACATTTCAAAAAATCAATTTCACAAAGTTGACATTTCAGTTTCATATTTGGGTTTAATAGGTTTCTAGTGAAATACATTGGTTTAACATATTTCTAGCAAGTTTATATTTAGCATTCATACGCTCAATGTTTTCATACGCTTATCTCCAGCAAGTTTATATTTAGCATTCATACGCTCAATGTTTTCCTTAGTTAACTCATGCATTTTTTTAGATCAAATCAGCACGTTGTTTAGCATTAAAATTAACCTTCTCCGAAGATGGGAGAGGCACCAAATCAATAGGTGCACGAGGTAGGAAACCATACACAATTTCAAAAGGGCACATCTTAGTAGTAGAATGCAACGAACGATTATAAACAAATTCAATATGAGGCAAGCATTCTTCCCACATTTTCTTATTATTCTTCAAAACAGCCCTAAGCATAGTAGACAATGTTCTATTGACTACTTCAGTTTGACCATCTGTTTGGGGATGACAAGTAGTACTAAAAAGCAGTTTAGTCCCCAACTTAGCCCATAAACATCTCCAAAAGTGGCTAAGAAATTTAGTATCACGATATGAAACAATAGTATTTGGCACACCATGCAAGCGAATAATTTCACGAAAGAACAAATCAACAACATTAATAGCATCATCGCTTTTATGACATGGTATAAAGTGTGCCATTTTTGAGAACCTATCCATGACAACAAATATGCTATCCCTCCCCTTCTTTGTTCGAGGTAAACCTAAAAACAAGTCCATAGATATATCCTCCCAAGGAACACTAGGTACAGGCAAAGGCATATATAAACCATGAGGATTGAGTCGTGACTTAGCTTTTTGACATGTAGTGCAGCGAGCAACAAAACACTCAACATCCTGTCTCATCTTTGGCCAAAAGAAATGTGTAGCAAGTATATCCTCTGTCTTCTTCACGCCAAAGTGTCCCATTATGTAACGCCCACGATGCGGCTATATCTCCCACGTGTCGAGGCACGACTTAGAGGCATAACCGCATTGTAGGTATTGTCGCAAAAAGGGTCATCTTCACACAATCTCATGTAATGAACAAGAATGGGATAACGAGAGTTGGCTTACAATCGCCACTTCACACAATACATAATTAATTCATACATCATCCAAGATCCACACATAGACCGACTACGGTCAAATCCAAATGAAAATAAGATAACCCCAAATGCTAGATCCCCGATCGTCCCAACTGGGCTCCACTACTGATCATCAGGAAACGAAACATAGTAACGACCACGTTCCTCGTCGAAACACTTGAGCTCAGTTGCGTCATCTGCACTGGTATCGTCGGCACCTGCAACTGTTTGGGTAGAATTTATGAGTCACGAGGACTCGGCAATCTCACATCCGCGAGATCAATACTATTTAAGCTTATAGGAAAGGATGGTGTAATGAGGTGGAGCTGCAGCAAGCACTAAGCATATATGGTGGCTAACATACGCAAATGAGAGCGAGAATAGAAGCAACGCAACGGTCGCGAAGTTAGAAATGATCAAGAAGTGATCCTGAAACTACTTACGTTCATTCATAACTCCAACCGTGTTCACTTCCCGGACTCCGCCGAGAAGAGACCATCACGGCTACACACACGGTTGATGTATTTTAGTTAAGTCAAGTGTCAAGTTCTCTACAACCGGACATTAACAAATTCCCATCTGCCTCATAACCGCGGGCATGGCTTTCGAAAGATAATACCCTGCAGGGGTGTCCCAACTTAGCCCATTATAAGCTCTCACGGTCAACGAAGGATAAACCTTCTCCCGGGAAGACCCGATCAGTCTCGGAATCCCGATTTACAAGACATTTTGACAATGGTAAAACAAGACCAGCAAAGCCGCCCGAATGTGCCGACAAATCCCGATAGGAGCTGCACATATCTCGTTCTCAGGGCACACCGGATGGGAAAGACGTCGGGTTGGCATAGACCCTGGTTGCCCAGGGGGTGCCGGACATCGCCCAGTTTGGGCCAGCACTCGAAGGAGCACTGGTCCGGGGGGGGGGGGGGGTTAAATAAAGATGACCTTCGGGCTTGCGAAAACCCAAGGGAAAAAGGCTTAGGTAGGAAAATGTAAAACCAAGGTTGGGCCTTGCTGGAGGAGTTTTATTCAAGGCAAACTGTCAAGGGGGTCCCATAAATCACCCAACCGCATAAGGAACGCAAACTCAAGGAACATAACACCGGTATGATGGAAACTAGGGCGGCAAGGGTGGAACAAAACACCAGGCATAAGGCCGAGCCTTCCACCCTTTACCCAATATATAGATGCATTAATTAAATAAGAGATATTGTGATATCCCAAAATATCCATGTTCCAACATGGAACCAACCTCAACTTCACCTGCAACTAGCAACGCTATAAGGAGGGCTGAGCAAAAGCGGTAACTTAGCCAAACAACAGTTTGCTAGGAAAGGATGGTTAGAGGCTTGACATGGCAATATAGGAGGCATGATATAGCAAGTGGTAGGTAGCGCAGCATAGCAAAAGAGCGAACAACTAGCAAAGCAAAGATAGAAGTGATTTCGAGGGTATGGTCATCTTGCCTGCAAGGTTCTCAGAGTTGTCGAAAGCTTGATCCTCGTAAGCGTACTCAACAGGTTCCTCGTTCATGAACTCGTCTCCCGGCTCTACCCACAGCAAGAACACAAGCAATGGAACCACAATCAATCACGGGAAATGCACAAGCAACATGATGCAATACATGCATGGTATGCGAGATGTGATATGCGTGCTCCGGAAGAAAAAGTATGAACAAGGCATCAACTTGGCAAACCAAGTATGCCACTGGAAAGATGAGATGATTTCGGTCGAAATCCATATAAAGATCACCGGAAACGGATGCACGGTTTGCAAATGGCAAGCAAAACAAGGATGACACGATTCTGCGATCAACAGCATGATAGCACTTAGAATACATCAAGTAACTATGCTACAGCACCCCATCATAGCAACAAAGCATATGGAAGTGATCTACAGGAGATGCTTGACAAAAGATGAACACTGAGCTACGGCTAGATCACACAATAACAGGCTCAAACAAGCATGGCAAAAATGCAAAAGATATCAGCTTCACAGACTGAAATTACTGGACATGGCATAAACAGCATCAGGTAACAATGTTCAGAGCAAGCAAAACACATGCTACAGGAACTTATCATAGCAAAACAAGGCATGGCAGGAATATACTAAATGCATAGAACAAAAGCCCCTTAATGACCATGAGCCAAGAAGGCACAGAAGATATGATGGCACCCATGTAAACATAGCAAGTTTCGTTAACAGGTTTCAGACTTAGCAGAAAACAGAGCATGGCATTAGCAGAATTATGAAGGCATTTTTGTGAGCTCGATGCACTCATCACAAAGCAATGCATGACAAAACAAGCATACCTACAGCAATATGGCATGTTCATCAAGCTAACCATGGCAAGATCAAGTTCATAGCACGTATGGATCAACTACAACAACCTAGGAAAAATTGAATATCACGTTAACATTCTGCCAGAAACATTTTATAGCAAAAGTAGAGCAAGATTGAGACATGCTAGGGCAATCCATAAATGCAAACAGGGGCATGGATGGATATAGCACAACTATATCTACAAAACGTCCTTACTGAACATACTGAAAATAAGCATGGATCTCACTGTAGCCACATGGATACATGGCAACAAAATGACAGCAGGTAAAGGACTTGGCAAAATCCTAAGTCCCTGAAAACAGAAACATCACGAAGCCTAGTTTGCATGCTTGTGCTAGTCACCACATAGATCACAAAAATACATGGCATACACCTCTGTAAATATGGCATGGCATAGATCAAAACACCTGTAGAGCTCATGCCCATAAGATGCACACATCAAATGCAACAAAAATAACAAAACATCAAGTTCTGATAAGTAACAGCAGTAAACATCATATATCACTCTTGCACCAGAGATTTGGGCCTCAAGATGGACTCAAACGAGTATGGCACAATGGAACAAAATGAAGAGCATAACTTGGTGAACATTTCTACATATCATGCGCATGAAACGGAGCAATATGCAAGGAGATATGATGTGATGAACATGGCATCAGAAAGTGAGGATTTCGGGACAGAGATAATTCCACCTCGCGGATCTGGGTTGACTTTGGCATGGTTTTCGAGGCGGCGGCGGATCTCGCCAGATCTCCACCGGAGAAGTGGCCGGAGAAGGCCGGGGAGGTCGAGGAGGGAGGAGGCCGGCCGGAGGAGGCGGCACCAGCGGCGGGGTCGCCGGAGCTTGACGCGGGCGGCGCGCGCGGGCGTCGGGCGAGGCGGCGAGGCGTGGGCACAGGCGGCGACGCTAAGGCGCGGCGGCGGCGGACAACGGAGGCGGTCGGCGGCGGACGCGGGCGGAGCCGGGCTTCGGCGGCGCAGGGCGCGGGCTCACGCGGGACCTGGCGGCGGACGGAGATGGGCTCGGGGGGGGGGGGGGGCCGACTCGGGCTCGCCGGGCCGCGCGGTGGAGGGTGGCTGGGGTGCTGACGTGGCACGCCCCGGTTGGCTGCGGGCGGCGGCGCGGGTTCGTCCGGCGCGGGACGGACGCGTCCGGTGGCGGAGAGGGGAAGGGGTTAGGGTTTCGTCTGCGCGAAAAATCCGGGGGATCACTTATTTATAGGTAGAGGGAGTTAGGAGACTCCAAATGGAGTGCGGTTTTCGCCCACACGATCGTGATCGAATGACCGAGAGCATGGAGGGGGCTTAGATGGGTTATTGGGCTGTTTTGGAGGGGTGTTGGGCTGCACACTCAAAAGGCCTTTGCGGTTACCCGGTTACCCGTTGGAGCGTCAAACGACCTCCAAATGGAACGAAACTTGACAGGTGGTCTACCGGTGGTGTACCAAGGCCATTTGGCAAACCTCGGTCCATTCCGAGAATGTTTAACACCCGCTCACGAAAAGAGACAAGAGGGGTGCGCCGGTGCATGTCGGAGTGTCGGAATGCAAAACGGACAACGGGGAAAATGCTCGGATGCATGAGACAAACACGTATGCAAATGAGATGCACATGATGACATGATATGAGATGCATGACATGAACAAAATGCAAAATGAGAGACAAAACCCGACCACGGAGGGAATATCATAACACATAGCCGAAAATGGCAAGAGTTGGAGTTACAAATATGGAAAGTTACATCCGGGGTGTTACAACACTCCACCACTACGAGAGGATCTCGTCCCGAGATCTAGGACTGAAAGAACTCCGGATATTCAGAACGGAGGTGGTCCTCGCGTTCCCAGGTGGCTTCTAGGTCGGAATGATGCGACCACTTCACTTTCAGGAATATGATTGACTTGTTGCGAGTCTTGCGCTCCATTTCTTCAAGAATAGCAACGGGGTGCTCATGGTAAGACAGATCTTCTTGGAGGTCAATCTCTTCGAAGTTGATGGTGCGCTCAGGAGTCTTGAAGCACTTGCGAAGCTGTGACACGTGAAACACATCATGCACGTTCGCGAAATTGGAGGGAAGCTCAAGTTCATAGGCGAGGTCGCCTCTTTTGCCAATGATCTTGAAAGGACCCACGTATCTAGGGGCAAGCTTCCCTTTAATACCGAAGCGACGAGTGCCTTTCATTGGAGAGACGCGGAGGTAGACATGGTCTCCGATCTCGAAAGCCAAGTCACGGTGCTTGTTATCATAGTAACTCTTCTGGCGCGATTGCGCGGCTTTGAGATTTTCACGGATGACTTTACATATTTCTTCAGCCTCTGTGATTAAGTCATTGCCAAGAAGTTGGCGTTCACCAGTCTCTGACCAATTGAGAGGAGTACGGCACTTTCTGCCATATAGAATCTCGAATGGGGCCTTGCCCGAACTCGCTTGGAAGCTGTTGTTGTAGGAGAACTCGGCATATGGAAGACAATCTTCCCACTTCATGCCAAAGAAATGACACAAGCCCTGAGCATATCTTCAAGGATTTGATTGACTCGCTCGACTTGGCCACTAGTTTGAGGATGGAAAGCTGTGCTGAAGCGAATGTTGGTGCCCATGGCCTTCTGGAAGGAGTCCCAGAACTTAGAAGTGAAGATGCTTCCACGATCTGAAGATATCAATTGTGGAATGCCGTGCAAGGAGACAATCCTGGAGGTGTATAGCTCTGCCAACTGAGCTGCTGTGATAGATTCTTTGATTGGAAGGAAATGAGCCACTTTAGTAAGCTTGTCGATGACAACGAAGATAGCATCATTTCCGCGCTTGGACTTTGGAAATCCAGTCACGAAGTCCATTTCGATATGATCAAACTTCCATTCTGGAATAGCAAGAGGTTGGAGGAGACCAGCTGGTCGTTGGTGTTCTGCTTTCACCCTTCGACAGACATCACATTCATTCACGAATTGAGCGATTTCTCGCTTCATTCGAGTCCACCAATACGACTGCTTGAGGTCATGGTACATCTTCGTACTTCCAGGATGAATGGAAAGAAGAGAATTGTGTGCCTCGTTCATAATGACTTTCCTTAGATCACCTTTAGGAACCACAATCCGGTCCTCGAAGAATAAAGTGTCTCTGTCATCAATGCGATAGCACTTGTATTTGGAAAGACCCTTGTCGATACCACGTTTCACCTTCTTCACCATGGTATCCAGGAGTTGTGCCTCACGAATTTGATCTTCCAAAGTGGGAGAGACTAGGAGGTTGGCAAGAAAGCCTTGAGGAACAACTTGGAGATTCAGTTTGCGGAAAGCTTCACAAAGATCCGGTTGGAATGGCTTGAGAATTAAGCTGTTGCAATAAGCCTTCCTGCTCAAAGCATTTGCAATGACATTGGCCTTGCCTGGAGTATATTCAATACTCGGATTGTACTCTTGAATCATCTCGACCCATCGAGTTTGCCTGAGGTTGAGGTTGGGCTGAGTGAAGATGTACTTGAGACTCTTGTGATCGGTGAATATGTCCACTTTTCTTCCCAACAAGAGATGTCTCCATGTTATTAATGCATGGACAACTGCCGCCAACTCAAGATCGTGAGTGGGATAGTTCTTTTCGTTGGGCTTCAACTGACGAGAGGTATAGGCCACAACTTTCTTCTCTTGCATTAACACAGCACCGAGACCTTGAAGAGAAGCATCACAGAAAACTTCGAATGGCTTGGATTCGTCAGGAGGAGTTAAGACAGGAGCTGTGACGAGTTTCTCTTTGAGAGTGTTGAAAGCAACGTCACACTCAGGAGTCCAGACATACTTCACATGCTTCTGGAGGAGGTTGGAAAGAGGCTTTGCAATCTTAGAGAAATTCTCAACGAATCTTCGGCAATAGCTTGCAAGACCAAGGAAACTGCGGAGCTGCTTGACATTCTGAGGAGGTTCCCAATTCACAATTGCAGACACCTTCTCGGGATTAACAGCGATGCCCTTGGCAGAGATGATATGACCAAGGTAAAGAACTTCATCAAGCCAAAACTCACATTTGGAAAACTTCGCATAGAATTGATACTCTCTGAGCTTGTCGAGCACCAATCGCAAATGTTTGGCATGATCCTTCTTATTCTTGGAGAAGACCAAGATATCATCGAGATACACGAGGACGAATTCATTGGTATAGGGGTTGAAGATGAAGTTCATCATTCGAGAGAATGTTGGAGGAGCATTGACAAGGCCGAAAGACATGACAGTATATTCATAAGAACCAAAGCTTGTTCTGAATGCTGTCTTGGGAATATCTTCTTCACGAATGCGAATCTGATGATAACCCATACGAAGGTCAAGCTTGGAGAAAACTTTAGCACCTTTGAGTTGCTCGAATAGCTCATTGATGTTGGGAAGTGGATACTTGTTCTTGATTGTCTTCTTGTTCAATGGACGGTAGTCGACACAAAGTCGGTCTGTGCCATCCTTCTTCTGGACAAAAAGAACACCACAACCCCACGGAGATGAACTCGGTCTGATCAAACCCAGACGCTCTTGTTCATCGAGCTGTTTCTTCAATTCCTTCAGCTCCTTGGGTCCAAGCTTGTACGGACGCTTGCAAACGGGTTCCGTGCCAGGCTCAAGATCGATAACGAACTCAACTGGCCGGTGAGGAGGCATACCCGGAAGCTCTTCTGGAAAGACATCTTGGTACTCACAAACGACTGAAATTTGAGAAATAGCATCCAACTCACCCTTCTCGTTGAGAAAAAACAACTGAATGGTTTCATCACGAGCGGCATAGATGATAACATCCTCAGAAGAGTGTGTCAATTGAATTTCCATGGCAGCACAATCAAGTTGAGCCTTGTGCTTAGAAAGCCAGTCCATGCAGAGAATTAGATCAATATCCGAGTCACCAAGAACCATTGGAGAAGATAAAAATTTATAGTTGCCCATCTTGATAGAAACATCCGGAGCCATCATTTTGGTATTCATGAATAAGCCCGGAGAGGAAACCGCTATCGGCTTAGACAGATCGACAGTATGCAAATTGTTCATGGATACAAAAGGTCTTGATATGAAAGAAATAGATGCACCAGTATCAAATAAAACTTTTGCAGGAATATCATTAACTGAGAGATTACCCATAATCACATCAGTAGATTCCTCCGCTTGAGCTGCATTCATCATGTTCACCTTTGCAGACTTGGGATTATGCTTGACCACTGCATTGCTGGAAGATCTCACAGGAGGAGGAGGCGGAAGACGCCTTTGGTTGAAGCACTTGTTAGCATAGTGACCTTTCTGCTGACACTTGTTGCAAGTCACCTCTGAGAGTGGACGATGATAAGGAGCATTCGACTTTGGAGCTTGATTCTGAGACTTGTTCTGATAGCCAGGGTTGGGTGGGTGGGAAGATCCATGGCCACCTTTGCTCTTCTGCTGGAAAGGCTGACGAAACGGAGGAGGAGGCAACCAGAACTTCTGTTGCTTAGCAGCCACTAGTGAGGAAGAAGAAGACTGAACTGCGTCCCTGACTCTCTTCTTAGAAGCCTCACACTTGAGCTGAGCAGCCTCTTGCTTCAGTGCCATATTGTAGAAATCATCATACTTGGTCGACTCAAAAAGCACGAGAGGTAATTGCAGATCTTCTCTGAGGCCACCTCTGAATTGATAGATCATGCTCTTTTCATCAGGAACGTCTTGCTTAGCGAAGCGAGCGAGTTTCTGAAACTGGGTATTGTATTGATACACGGACATGCTGCCTTGCTTGAGATTGCGGAACTCCTCACGCTTGCTCTCAACAACACTTTGTGGAATGTGGTGAGCTTTGAAGTCTCGGTGGAAATCATCCCAGGTAATCACAGGACCTCCTCTGGAATCTTTGTATTGTTGATACCACTCGGCAGCTTGATCCTTGAGTTGAAAAGAAGTGAACTTGACAAAGTCCTCAGGCCTGACATTGCTACATTCAAAATGCTTGTTGATGTCCACGAGCCAATCATCGGCGTCTGTGGCCTCGGCACAGTAGCTGAAAGACTTCGGCTGGTTTGCGAGGAACTGGTTGAGGGTAGCGAAGTGAGGCTGATTGTTGCCTTGGCCTTGATTTCCTTGGTTGCCTTGCCCTTGGGTGCGCTCTTGCAAGAGTTGCAAAATCATCTGAGCATTGGCGTTGGTGGCTGCCATGATAGCTTGCCATGTCTCCGGAGGCGGAGGTGGTGGCGGAGGGTTCGTCTGACTCCCTTCATTGTATTCCAGATTCTGACGCGTTGGCGGAGCCATCCTGAAGAGGGTGACATCCGTTAGCATCTTGATAGACAGATAGACAAGTTGAATCAACGGATAGAAATTGCAACATATAGTCTTCACAATAAACATTCGAACGAGGATGAACGAATGAATTCCATAGTAAATCATCACACTTCCATTAAGGTGAGAAACCACTTGATAAAGGGTTGATGAATAAAATAACAAGGTGCAACTGGAACAAATAAGTGGTAAGGATTACCCAATCACAAACCAAATATCTGCGGGAAGAAATGCTAAGAGCTACTTGAATCCCACCTATAAACTCCCGAAACTTTCTGGTTATGCAATCTGGTGTTGGGGATACAAGGGACATAAAATATATCACCCAAACTAGCAATCCCTAGATCCAGCTGTATCCATCCGTCAACACATAACCAAGAAACCTTCGGAAATCGTGTACCTCAACCTTCGGAAAACATCCGTTATACGAGTTATGGCAATACTCCCGAACTCCCGCCCCACTACTGGGTGGCGTCGAGGTGATCTCACCAACAACTGCATAAAAGAGATTTTCGATGTCGGCGAAACTCAAGTATTCCAGAACTGCAACGATAAAATTGTGACGACAACACCTCGGAGCTCAACTCCCCGGGACACTGCCACAACCCCTAAATGTCAGGAGGCACCAAGAACAATGTTCTCGTCACAAAACCATCGGAACGATTCCAATATACCCGCGTGATCCTAAATTTTTTTAGTGAAATTTGAGGAGAGAAGAGTCAAAACTTCTACGTCACAAGGCCTCACCAGAGCGACAAAGGGACTGGGGAGTAAAAAGAATCCTACTCTCCGATATATATAATCCTAAGACTCAAAACATTTTTGTTCTAGACTCAACAACGCCAGCGATTCGATCAAGCAGGGGGCTCCTAAGTCGGGGATGGCTCTGATTACCAACTTGTAACACCCACGATGTGGCTATATCTCCCACGTGTCGAGGCACGACTTAGAGGCATAACCGCATTGTAGGTATTGTCGCAAGAAGGGTCATCTTCACACAATCCCATGTAATGAACAAGAATGGGATAACGAGAGTTGGCTTACAATCGCCACTTCACACAATACATAATTAATTCATACATCATCGAAAATCCACACATAGACCAACTACGGTCAAATCCAAATGAAAATAAGATAACCCCAAATGCTAGATCCCCGATCGTCCCAACTGGGCTCCACTACTGATCATCAGGAAACGAAACATAGTACCGACCACGTTCCTCGTCGAACTCCCACTTGAGCTCGGTTGCGTCATCTGCACTGGTATCGTCGGCACCTGCAACTGTTTTGGTAGAATCTGTGAGTCACGAGGACTCAGCAATCTCACACCCGCGAGATCAAGACTATTTAAGCTTATAGGAAAGGATGGTGTAATGAGGTGGAGCTGCAGCAAGCACTAAGCATATATGGTGGCTAACATACGCAAATGAGAGAGAGAAGAGAAGCAACGCAATGGTCGCGAAGCTAGAAATGATCAAGAAGTGATCCTGAAACTACTTACGTTCATTCATAACTCCAACCGTGTTCACTTCCTGGACTCCTCCGAGAAGAGACCATCACGGCTACACACTGTATTTTATTTAAGTCAAGTGTCATGTTCTCTACAACCGGACATTAACAAATTCCCATCTGCCTCATAACCGCGGGCACGGCTTTCGAAAGATAATACCCTGCAGGGGTGTCCCAACTTAGCCCATTATAAGTTCTCACGGTCAACGAAGGATAAACCTTCTCCCGGGAAGACCCGATCAGTCTCGGAATCCCGGTTTACAAGACATTTCGACAATGGTAAAACAAGACCAGCAAAGCTGCCCGAATGTGCCGACAAATCCCGATAGGAGCTGCACATATCTCGTTCTCAGGGCACACCGGATGGGCAAGACGTCGGGTTGGCTTAGACCCTGGTTGCCGCCGGACATCGCCCAGTTTGGGCCAGCACTCGAAGGAGCACTGGTCCGGGGGGGTTAAATAAAGATGACCCTCGGGCTCACGAAAACCCAAGGGAAAAAGGCTTAGGTAGGCAAATGTAAAACCAAGGTTGGGCCTTGCTGGAGGAGTTTTATTCAAGGCGTACTGTCAAGGGGGTCCCATAAATCACCCAACCGCGTAAGGAACGCGAACTCAAGGAACATAACACCGGTATGACGGAAACTAGGGCGGCAAGGGTGGAACAAAACACCAGGCATAAGGCCGAGACTTCCACCCTTTATCCAATATATAGATGCATTAACTAAATAAGAGATATTGTTATATCCCAAAATATCCATGTTCCAACATGGAACCAACCTCAACTTCACCTGCAACTAGCAACGCTATAAGAAGGGCTGAGCAAAAGCGGTAACTTAGCCAAACAACGGTTTGCTAGGAAAGGATGGTTAGAGGCTTGACATGGCAATATAGGAGGCATGATATAGCAAGTGGTAGGTAGCGCAGCATAGCAAAAGAGCGAACAACTAGCAAAGCAAAGATAGAAGTGATTTCGAGGGTATGGTCATCTTGCCCGCAAGGTTCTCAGAGTTGTCGAAAGCTTGATCCTCGTAAGCGTACTCAACAGGTTCCTCATTCATGAACTCGTCTCCCGGCTCTACCCACAGCAAGAACACAAGCAATGGAACCACAATCAATCACGGGAAATGCACAAGCAACATGATGCAATACATGCATGGTATGCGAGATGTGATATGCGTGCTCCGGAAGAAAAAGTATGAACAAGGCATCAACTTGACAAACCAAGTATGCCACTGGAAAGATGAGATGATTTCGGTCGAAATCGATATAAAGATCACCGGAAACGGATGCACGGTTTGCAAATGGCAAGCAAAACAAGGATGACACGATTCTGCGATCAACAACATGATAGCACTTAGAATACATCAAGTAACTATGCTACAACACCCCATCATAGCAACAAAGCATATGGCAGTGATCTACAGGAGATGCTTGACAAAAGATGAACACTGAGCTACGGCTAGATCACACAATAACAGGCTCAAACAAGCATGGCAAAAATGCAAAAGATATCAGCTTCACAGACTGAAATTACTGGACATGGCATAAACAGCATCAGGTAACAATGTTCAGAGCAAGCAAAACACATGCTACAGGAACTAATCATAGCAAAACAAGGCATGGCAGGAATCTACTAAATGCATAGAACATTAGTCCTCCTCCATGCGCCTCCTGCAACAACAAAAGACGAACGGAGCTAGCTGGAATGCATAGCTTGTTAGCACGAAACACAAATCCACCGTTAACAACGAACTTGTTCCATGTTCTACCTTCTATACAATTCTGCAGTACATCTTTAAATTCAGCATCATGCACATATTGATCTTTGATGGTCTCCAAACCAAATATTTTAAAGTCAAGTTGTGAAAGCATAGTATAACGACGAGACAATGCATCAGCAATAACATTTTCTTTACTCTTCTTGTGTTTAATGACATAAGAGAAAGTCTCAATGAATTCAACCCATTTAGCATGTCTACGGTTCAATTTTGCTTGACTTTTAATGTGTTTCAAAGATTCATGATCAGAATGTATAACAAGTTCTTTGGGCCATAAATAATGTTGCCATGTTTCTAAGGTCCGAATCAGAGCATATAATTCTTTATCATAAGTAGAATAGTTCAGACTAGGCCCACTCAATTTTTCAGAAAAGTATGCTACAGGTTTGCCATCTTGTAATAACACACCTCCTAATCCAATTCCACTAGCATCACATTCAAGCTCAAAAGTCTTATTAAAATCAGGAAGTTGGAGTAAAGGAGCATGTGTCAACTTATCTTTCAATACCGTGAAGGCTTTTTCCTGTGCGGTACCCCAAACAAAAGGCACATTCTTCTTTGTAAGCTCATTGAGAGGTGCAGCAATGGTGCTAAAATCTCTCACAAATGCCTATAGAAACCAGTGAGTCCAAGAAAACTCCTCACTTGTGTGACCGTTTTGGGCTGCGGCCAACTCTCTAGCTTCAATCTTGGCTTTATCAACTTCAATTCCCTGTGGAGTAACAACATAGCCAAGAAAAGATGCTCGGTTAGTGCAAAAGGTGCACTTCCCAAGGTTACCAAACAAACGTGCATCACGTAGAGCAATAAAAACAACACGTAAATGTTCCAAATGTTCTTCCAAAGATTTGCTATAAATCAGTATATCATCAAAATAGACTACCACAAATCATCCAATGAAAGCACGTAAAACTTCGTTCATTAGTCTCATGAAAGTGCTAGGTGCATTAGTTAACCCAAAAGGCATGACTAACCACTCATATAAACCAAACTTAGTTTTAAATGCTGTTTTCCATTCATCTCCCAATTTCATACGAATTTGATGGTATCCACTACGTAAATCAACTTTGGAGAATATTGTAGAGCCACTCAATTCATCAAGCATATCATCTAGCCTAGGAATAGGATGACGATAACGAATAGTAATATTATTAATGCCTCTACAATCAACATACATACGCGACGTACCATCCTTTTTAGGCACTAGTATAATAGGAACAGCACAAGGACTAAGAGATTCGTGTATATAACCTTTGTCGAGCAGCTCCTGTACTTGACACATAATCTCCTTCGTCTCCTCTGGATTGGTACAGTATGGTGCACGGTTGGGTAGCGATGCACCGGGAATTAAGTCAATTTGATGCTCAATCCCTCGAATAGGTGGTAATCCCGGTGGCACGTCTTGTGGGAAGACGTCAGCGAACTCCTGCAAAATGTTAGTGACAGCAGGGGGCAAAGAGGAAGGCACGTCCTCGAATGAAAATAATGCCTCTTTGCACACAAAAGCATAGCAAACATATTTGCTAAAATCTAGCTCATCAATATCAGATTTGGTGGCAAGTAAACATGCACTTTTCAATTTAATTTCAGAAGCAACACTAGATGATTTATTATTAGGCTTCATTTGTTGCTCAAATTCTTTTGACACAATCTGATTTTCACTCTTATTTTTCTCCTATTTTGCTTTATTAGCTCTATTAATATCATCTTTCAAAATGAAATGAGGAGTCATAGGAAGGAAAGTAATATTTTTATCCTTGTGAACAAGAGTATACTGATTGTTTCTATCATGGTGTACATAATTTTTGTCAAATTGCCATGGTCTACCAAGTAATAAGGAACATGCTTGCATAGGTACCACATCACAATCAACATAATCAGCATATGTAGAGATACTAAAATGCACACGAACAGTACGTGTTACCTTAACCTTACCGCTGTTGTTGAACCATTGGATGTAGTAAGGATGTGGATGTGGTCTTGTGGTGAGAGATAGCTTCTCCACCATCTCCATGCTAGCCAAGTTGTTGCAGCTCCCTCCATCTATGATGACGTGAATAGAACATTCCTTCACAACTCCCTTTGTATGGAACAAATTATGCCTCTGATTTTGCTCAGCTTGTGTAACCTGCACACTCAAAACACGTTGAGCAACCAAACATTCATACCTGTCAGCATCTTCAGGAGCCATGTATTGCGTCTCATGATCAGAATCATCTCCACCGTGTTCTTCATGTGTAATAAGAGCCAAAGTCTCCTCATCCTAGTCACTAGCGGACTCATACCCACCATCCTCAGTAGCAATCATCACACGCTAAGATTTGCATTCTCGCGCATAATGACCTCTTCCCTTACAACGACGACAAATAATATCATTTGTGTGCCCTGTTGATGCCATAGAAGAAGAAGAGCTCTGTGCAGGCCCGGCAGGTGTGCTCTTGGCAGATAGTGGTGGTTGTGTCTGCTCTCTTGTATCACGGTTGGAGGTGGCACCTGATGGAGGTGATGGTGCAGTGGAAGTAGAGGATGCACGTGGCGTCCATGACGAAGGTCGACCTGCAGAAAAGTTAGTTCGCGCCAATGCCTGTCAATCCTGCACTTCACGTTTAGATTTACAAGCAAGATGGAATAAACGAGTGATATTATTATACTTCTTATACTCTAGAATAGTCTGAATCTCTCTATTTAATCCACCCATAAAACGTGCAAACATAGCTTCATTATCCTCAACAATACCACATCTAATCATGCCAGTTTGTAATTCCTGATAATATTCCTCTACAGAATTTATTTCCTTGTCTAAAATGCTGCAATTTTTGAAGTAATTCACGTTGATAATATGGTGGAACCCAACAAGTACGCATAGCAGTTTTCAAAGCAGCCCAAGTAGTTGGAATATTATTCGGATATAATCTACGATGTTCAGACCACCACACACAAGCAAAACTAGTGAAAGCACAAAGTGCAGCAGCAACACGTCTCTCCTCGGGATATTCTAAACATGTAAAACGTTGTTCGGTTTATAACTCCCAAGTAAGATATATATCAGGAACATATCTACCCTCAAATGATGGAATATTCAATTTCAGTTTAGGAAGATGGTCCTGATCTCGTACCTGAGGGAGAGCCCTACCATTGTGATTATTTGCATGTGGACGACCTGGTGGTGGTGGTGCTGGTGGTTGCACGTAGTTCTGATTTTGATCAACCTCATCCTCATAATCTCCCGCATAATCATCCTCCGCATCAGCAGCAGGAGCCACAGAAGTATCAACAACAGCACCAACAGTTTGGCCAGGCTGAAGAAGGACATGGCTCGCTCGGCGGAGGGCTGTTTCGCGACGTGGAGGTAGTCGTTGTTGTTGTTGTTGCAGAGGTGCGGCAGGTGCAGCCGGTGGTGGAAGACGCGCAAGCAGTTCATTAAATCTGTTATCGAGCTTTGTTTCGAACGTCTTCTCAAGGCCAGTGATCTTCTCCATGGCCTCTTCAAAATTGTTCAGCACATCTTGCACCTATTCAGTCATCATTTGCTAAAACTTATCATGAAGCTCCTTATTCGTTAAGTTCTCCCAGTCAATCTCATCGGCTTGTGATCCTGGCATGGTTAGCAGCAATAGAAACACACAAGAATATGATCCTACAGACTACTAACAAGTGGTGGTGGTGGTGGTGGGAGTCACAAATCCGTCAAGCAAATCTCAAATTCTTACCAGTTCTTACCCAGCAGCAGGCGGTGATCGGCAACTGATGTAGTCAAAACTCTCAAAGCTTGGATAAAGCGATTATCAGGGAGAGTCAAACGCACGATGTAGATGTATGTGGAGCTGGGAAGGCTTATAATATGGTAGCAAAAAGGGTCAGCAATAATCAATTAAGAGATGCAAAGTTGAATAAACGCTTAACGACGGTACTGTGCTGGTCCTAGGCTAGACCGTGCTAGAGACGCGAGCCTAGAACACTAACAAAATCACGGCGTTGCACGTAAACAAGGGAAAAGCACACTCTGAAATTTTTTTCGCTCTTTTTTTGCACTCTTTTTTTGGGTGAAAAATCACTATAATGGAGAGTGTCTCAAAACTCTTCCCAGGTCAAACTGACAGGATGGGCATAAAAAAATTAACAATTTTTTTTCGGAAATCAGGGCAGCGACGACGAAAAAGTGCGACAAAAAATCACTATGATGGCGAGTGTCTCAAAACGCTCCGTGGGACCTAAAAATAGGATAGGGAAAAATATTTTTGGTCGCCGAAATTTTGGCCTAGAAACTGCCCGGGGGTCTCCAGACTTTTTTTTCGAGACCTACTCAGGCAAGGAAACACAAAACGAAAACTAGATGGATCTCGAAAACAAACCTAATATGAAAAGAACTCGGATTGGTGGTGGACAGGCAGATGTATATGTGGACTCGGATTGGTGGTGGACAGGCGGATGTATATGTGGACTCGGATTGGTGGTGGACAGGCAGATGTATATGTGGACTCGGATTGGTGGTTGACAGGCGGATGTATATGGCAGTGGTAAGGAATATGTTGGTGGTGGTGGTATATGGTAGGAACGATGACGATGGTGCGGCGGCGGCGGCGTGACAACTTGTGAACAGAACTCGAAACTCTAAGGGAAACCAGACGCTAAGACCAGCAACTTGACACGATGATGCAACCGCAAATTCAACAAAGCAAAATACTGAAAAGACTATGCAAAGGCTCAGACTGGTTCGGATATGATGAACTAACCCTAATTTTTTTGTGGCTTTTTCGTGGATTGTAGGTATGAAGACCAGTCTGGATCTAAACTACGAAAATCTGTAAAATCTCATCGAGCAACCAAAAAATCTGATACCACTTGATAGAGGTGAGGGTCCCGATCTTTCGATGAGATGATAACTATCGATTTGGTGGAGTCGACTTTGACGATCCGACTACAAACGTGCACGACGTTGTGCCTTAGCAATCGCCAAACCAACTCCGAAAGGTTATTGACCACGCCGGAGCACGATCAACCTGACCACGAAGGTCTATTCCTGCAAGCAATCGAAGAACAAGCAAGAATATGATTAAGCAATCTGAATATTGCGAATATGGATGAAGTATTGATAAAAGTGGGGTTTCATAAGCGGTCTTGGTCAGGTCGTTGGACACAAACGAAGTACACGAAGTTGCAGCGATGGCTAACTTTTAACTAAATAAAACCCCAAAGTCTAAACGACGCCCTAAGGATTGTATATATGAAGGAAGAGGGGGGGGGGATTTCGTGGCCCTGGAGGGAGGGGTCCGAAACCAACCCTAACTCTTGTTTCCCCAACATACGGACTCTAAAAACAGCCTATACTTAAGTATTTCGAAATTACATGGGCCTGGCCCAATAATAAGGTGACGCAACACCTAGAATAGCCTCTCGATGAAATTTATGAAGTGGCATCTTGTATATTTCGTCCAAGGCTTCATGCACTCCTTATGGTGGCTTCAAAGTCCTGAAATCATCACTTGTAAATCCGTTCTTGTTCCCCTTGCGCATGCCATCATCTCCCGACTTGGTCTTGCTCCAGTGTTCATCCCTCTTCTCCATGCCAGGCCCTTCATTTGTAAGCAAAACAAATGTATCCAATTTAGGCAGCATCATATTCTCATGAACATTAGAATCATTACCAAGAAACGAAAGTACCTGATAATTTAATTAGCGTGCGCGAGCTCTAGTAATTGGTCCAGTATATGTGGCAGTAGGGGCTGTGGGTGTAATAATGGTATTGATGTCCGCATCAGGCTAGTTTGGTTGCCACCCTGGGCTCCGTGCCTGAGAAAATGTCATGCCTGACTTGTGCCTGAGATTCCAAATTTACTAGCCTGGTTAGGCAGCCTGGGTTGGTGGCTGTTTGGATGGTGGCTTCGCCTGGAAGATTCTCAAAGGCTTTAAAATATATATAATTGAAGCATCAGCCCCTAACCCGATCCACAACCATCTAGGAAATTATTTGTTTAATGTCAGGCAGCTGCAGTCCACCATCCAGGCTACTGAAATGGGACGCCTGGGAGGCTAACCCATCTGCCTGGGTATTTCAGACCAAGCTAGCTCTTGATTTTTCAGGACTCCATCCAAACAAACACCAGGCAGATTTTAGGCAGCCTCCAGGACGGCCATCCACAGCGAGGAAGCGATCCAAACTAGCCCTATATGAATGCATCTCTCCTAGCACCATGAACAGAAGATAAAGGCTCCAGAAACGAGTGCGTCGAAGTCAGAACTCTAGATCCAGGTCGGGGCGGAGCCATTGCCAGGTGACAGAAAGCGCGCCTGAGCCACCCGCCACTCCACTTCTTGCCGCCCACACAACCAAAAGGGAAGGCCAACACCGCCGCCATGGTGCCCGCCAGAAAGCCAACCATGCGGACCATCATCTGGGGTCACCACCCCGGTATCCATGTCCGAGACACCACCAACCGCCCACATCATGGTGCACCCACCACAGCAGGAGGAGTAAAGACGTCTCCTTTCACTCCTGCCCGGCATCAACCACGGGAGCCCAACTCAGATGGTTAGTTGTTTTTAATACAATACAGACGTAGACGCTCATACACACACATATACTTATTATATGAATGCACACACGCACACTACCCTATGAATGTCCTAGACTTGACATTGACGCTCATATTTTTCTGATTTTTTTCCAAACCTTTACGGCGATGTTCTTTTAGTGTGAGAATATATTCCCGTCGATTATGGAGGTGCATGTGATGACTTCGTCGATCTTAAGAGGATGTGCCCGCTCATTCTTTCGGAGATGCTCATAGAGTTAGAGTGTGCATGTGTACATTTATAAAGATAAATGTATATACATATGTATGAGGGTCTATGTTTGTACCGTCTTAAGTTAAAAAAATTGGCATACGAAAATACTACTAAAAAAAACCGCTACCTCATCACAAAACCGAAACTGCTGTGCGGACGACGCACGGCCTGCACGACAGCGAAACGATGGCTAATCTATCCGTTGGCCCCACTTTAGTCATATGCATGGACGGCTTGATTTAGCTGTCGTGCACAAATCGTCAGCAAAACATCGTCTGCATAGCAGCGCTCTCACAAAACTTAACTGTCCCTTGTCCAAACCCTCTTCTCTCCGCTGTGGAACCATCCCCAATCCGTCCGCTCACTTTTCCGTCACGCCGCCGCCTCCCAGTCCCCCCTTGGAGGCAACCGCTTCTGCCATCGCCGCTGGCCCTAATCGAGAGTTCCAACCGTCGCCGACCCCCGTCCTCCTTCCAACTCCCACAATGGCATCAATAGCGAGGGTGCCGTCAAGGTGCACAGCAGAGACGGCGCGGGCCACGGTCGCGTTCGAGATCGCCGGCTACAGCCGGCACAAGGGCCTTTTTAGAGGCAAATTCCTCCGTTCTCCTGCATTCTCCATCGGCGGCTACGAATGGTGCGTCCGCTACTACCCCGATGCCGAGGAGAGCGAAGGCCATGTCTCTGTCTACCTCGAGCTCTTGACCAAGAACGCCGAGGTGAGGGCGCTCTGCAGCTTTATGCTTGTGGATCCGGTTAAAGAGAAGTCGATTGTGGTGCACTCTTTCAAGGAACCACGAGTGTTTAACGGTAAATGGCCATCATGGGGCCTGCTAAAGTTCATGAAGAGCACCCCTGAAGTAGAGTCCCTGTACCTGCGGAACGATTGTCTCGTGATCGAGTGCGAAGTCAGTGTTATCAAGGAAACACTCGAGATCCATGTGCCACCCTCAGACCTTTCGGATAATCTTGCAAAATTGCTAGAGGGGAAAGGAGCAGACCTGACTTTCAAGGTTCGAGGGGAGGTTTTTTCTGCTCATAAGATTTTGCTTGCGACGCGGTCGGCGGTCTTCGATGCGGAGTACTACGGGCCGATGGGGGACAAAGGGACACATGAAATAACTATTGATGACATGCAGCCTGCTGTTTTCAAGGCATTTCTTCACTTCATCTACACGGATTCAATGCCTTCCATGGACGATCTCGAGGCTGATGACAAAAGAGAAATGGTTAAGCACGTACTTGTGGCTGCAGATAAGTATGCCATGGAAAGGATGAAGATGGTATGTGAACACATGTTATGCAAGAGTCTTGATGTTGAGAATGTGGCGACCATATTAGCTCTAGCTGACCAGCATAATTGCAGAAATCTCAAAGATGCTTGCATTGAATTTATGCTCTCTTCGAATAGAATGAATGATGTGATCGCAAGTCAAGGGTATGTACAACTCAAAAGATCTTCGCCTGATATCATTGTAGATGTGTTGGAGAGGGCAGCCAAGTCCCGCAAAATTTAGTACGCCAACCTGGTATGAGCTATTGTTTATCCTTCCGTTCTGATAGATCTTTGGAGGCAAATCAGTTATGTTGGGTTGGAGAAAGTAATTAAGTCTTTCTGAATTTAGCATGCCCGTCCTGGCTTAGCTTCTATCCAGTTACTTTTTACACAGCCACATGAGATGAGGTTGCCATCACTTGAAGTTTCCAGAGATCTTTAGGAGGAAGCAGTTGGTTCTATAAAATGGATGTCTCCAATGTATTGGTTAGCCCGTCTGATATAAGTACATATGAATCAATGGTAGCTCACTCGTTGCCCTTTTTACTTTAGTGTCTGGCTTATGTGAAGAATGAAAATCCTTTGAGATGATCTGTTTTACATGTATGAAAAACTTATATTTGACTGCTAAATGCTAGGTTTTAATTAGAGACAGTTACAAATGGTTTCTTGGCATGGTTGACTAACCCAACAAAGATGGAATATACTACCAATTTTTTTATGTTTTGCTTGGAAAGATACTATACATGAATTATG
This sequence comes from Triticum aestivum, assembly GCF_018294505.1. Taxonomy (NCBI): domain Eukaryota; kingdom Viridiplantae; phylum Streptophyta; class Magnoliopsida; order Poales; family Poaceae; genus Triticum; species Triticum aestivum. The sequence continues at coordinate 46,197,953 of NC_057808.1, forward strand.
TACAGTTAAAAAAATTACATGCAATAGTTTTCTGTTCATGAATTTTGATCATAGAGGGTATTATGGGAAGAGAAAATGTTTATTGAATCCTCATTTAATTGAAAATGTTGAGTGAGTCAGATTGAGACAGCAACACAGATTTTATACATGAACACATGCTACATGAGCTATCCTATCCGCATGGTGTTGTTCAAGATTCATGCGACATTATTTCTGCAGCTAGCACCTTTTCACAACGTCAACTCATCCCCTGTAAATTTTCACATCGTCTTGTAACTTTTGACTGCCCCCTCCCGTGAATCGTGCGATGTGGGTTTCGACTCCACCACCGTCTTGCACTTTCTTCCTCAGGTATGGCCCAGATATCCCCCTATCCTGTTCCACATTGATTCAGGTTGCGCGCTTCGCAGAAGCTGGGAAGAAGCGGTATCTGATGACGATTTGTTCCCAGTTCCTTCTGACTTTTGCAGCCGGTGTAGAAGGCTTGTGAGATTATTGGGTGAGTAGCCAGCGGCGCCATTGTTGGTCAAGCTTCTCTCTGTATCTACTAAGGCGGGGATTCGTCTCTTCTCCCGCCAGCTAGTTGCCCTGTCCAGACCCTTCGTATTTTGTCTTTCAGCCGGTGAGAAACTTTGGGTGTTCAGTGGCTATGTAAAATACTTGTAAATACAAATGGTAACTAAATTTGATTCCCTGGCAGAGACATATCCGCTTATGAATTCTAGAACCTATATTCTTGTTAAGTTTGTTACAATATTCGTTACGGGGGATGTAAATACACCAACGGTGGCAATAACTGCTCCTCCCAGGACCTTGTATGCCTGCTTGAGGTAAATTCTAGATATAGTTGCTCATTTTGTAATTAGTACCATGCTAGCGACGAATTAGGCAGTTCAGGTTGTCTTGCAGGGTATTGACAATGATTCTCATGAACCATGGCTGGTTGTAGCATTGCATAGTGCAGACCACAACCAGCCCCCTGTCCGACCAAGGAATCCTCTTCTAAAAGAGATGAACAGGACTGAAGATTCTGAAGAGCAGGTTTGTGTGATGCTAAAATTGTGTTCATTCTAACAAGTCAGACCAAATCTGCACTTAACAGTTTGTATTTGGTTGGCAGCGTAATTGCAAAGAGAGGGGAGGCTGGCCAGTAGGTAGACATGAACGCAACATTGACTAGAGCAGTCATGAAACATTTCAAATATGAGATGTTGAGAGGTCAATCTTACAATCCAAATGAGGTAGCTGTGAACTCTGTATATGGACTCGAAGGACGGTACAGAGGTCGCAAAGAAGAAAAGCCCAGGAAAGAATTGGCGCTGAAGATGCCATGGTCATGCGTGCAATTCGACAACATGCACGAACGATATACGTCGGTGTATTTATATGTTTGCTCCGTGACCTTTATAATCTGCCATTCGAAGTTTCTGAGTAAATGACAACAGTTCCTTGCATGAAGACTCCTAACACTCTTATTTTACTTGGAAAATATGCCCGGATGCACACTTTCTGATTCAAACTCTGCTAACAAAAGAAACTGTGAAATGTTTTTGCCCACCTTATATATTGTACATGACAGGCATTTACATGCTTTCTGTAATAATCAAACTATTTTTTGTACAAATGTCAAAATGCCCTTCCTCTTCGTATCTTCAGTCAGAAGCCATGATATATGTCCATTACTTTTGCTAGATTGGAGCAGTTGAAGCTTTATGAGTTGTCTGGTTATGCTGGTATGTGCTATATTTTCTTACAAGCTGATGAAAGAATATGTAGTTATCATCGCGGTCTACTGACCACTTTTGTAGGATGTAAATCTGGAAACTTCTGTCCTGTATAACTAAGAAATATTTGATGAGGGAAATGCATGTTGCAGTATCTTATTTACTATGAAGTGCGTTGTATTATATCTGATCTCTGCTAAACACTAAGTCAATACTCCATGAACAAAAATCACAGTCAACAGCTAGAAACTTCTTTCACTTATTACTATACCAATTTTGATAAGCTCCTCAAGCGAGCTAGGCAGTATGATAAGGTTCCCATTTTGTTCTGTAGAACCTGTTGCATTATCTATGAATTGTAACTCTTGTATTGACTGCTTTTATGAAACTATAATCTTGATGTGTCAGTATTTGTCTCGGCCCACTGATGTTCATTGGGAGGCTGTGAAGAGAATTGTTCGGTTTGTGAAGGGGGTTGTGTCTGCCGGGCTAACCGTTCGGTGCTCGTCGTCAACCTTGCTGAGAGTATTCTGGATGCGGATTGGGCAGGCTGTGTTGATGATAAGAGTTCAAATGGCGGCTTTGCTGCGGTTTCTTTGGAGCAAATACTACAAAGCAAGCCCTACGGGGCAGACCGCGGCAATCACTATGTCTGACTAACTAAATTAGCACAATGGGATTCTCTGCTGATTACTTCATATATACATATGTGTCTTGTGATGGAAATCCATTTACGTTCTCGATCTTGTCTGATTTAATTTCCGTGATTTGTTCTGATGATGTGGATCTGGCGAGTGATGACAGATTCAGTTGTGATGCCAGCATGCAATGAAACCACTCATGTATGAATATATGATATCATGAGTTCATGACCATACTGGCCTAGTAAGAAATCTATTTAATTTTGGGTAGCTGAAGCTAGATCTTCAATTATGTGTTGTGTATGCAGGAAACAGGTTACATACATCACCTTTATTTGCGTGATAGAGAAAACCAAGATTAATTGTCGGTGATTTGATATCGACACCATGTATCATTGTATGTAAAGTTGATACACCAGCATAATTGTATATCGCTAAATTATCATCCCAGCATTGATGGTACATAATTTTAAACAAGGTGTGTGCCACGCCGTTGACATCCTATATATATTCCAGGCCCAACGGAGCAAGGTCACAAACAATTTATGCATGCATACATCGCAAATGGAGTCCGGTTGCATTCTCCTACTGATCGCTAGCTTCGGGGTCGTCGTGACGACAGTGGCACGAGAGACTCCTTCACTGCATTGCCCACCTTCATTCTTCGGAGCAAGTGAGCAAGTGTAACGTTTCTTACCTTCGACAGAAGCGCAGATCGGATCCATGGGAACCTCGGGCAGAGCCATTCACCTCCTCCCCGTGAGGTTTACCGTACCATGCACGACGTTCCAAGTGGTGAGAATCCGGTACATAATGGTTCTCCCCCTCACATCAGAGTTCATCCTGATGGGAGAGAGGCGCAGGGTGCTCCTTCATCTACCTCTAATAAGCTACCTCGATCTAGAGTGTTATTCTCTATCAAAGATTAAATATCCCCTCTGTAGAAAAGAGATGTTCATGCGAAATCTCTTAAATAAAGCCTGCAGGATCCTGTAGTTTTTTTGGATTTTTTGTGCTTATAGTTTTTTTTTGATTAACATGTAATTTTATTGCTCAATAATCAAGATTATACAAATAATGCCCAGTGGATCATGAAACCATGCATATCTACATACTTGCAATGAGGCCGCAACCTTCGCTAAGTGAAGGATTAAAGATGTCGACTAGATGAAGGTGAATAGGCAATTACCAAATTGTCTTTTTCTTAGTTCATTTTAGAGGCAATGCTAAATAGTAAGTTCTCTATGAAAATAGTTAGGATGAGCAACCTATATGATGTTCCATTACACACAAGCAAACTGCGATAAGCTACACATCGTAAACCTAACGGAGATAGATAAATCATAAGTGTTCGAAAGGAAGATGTATGTGGGCACTAATCTCCGTTGGAGAGGTGAAGGCGAACGAATGCCCTCATGACTGCGAATGTCTCACCTACGTCTCCAAGTGCCTCAACCAACTAAGGGCACCCTCAACGCCGACCCTCAAGACCGCGTTGGATCGAGCAGGGCATGCCGGCCAGTTCGCCCGAGGTCTCCGACGACGACCCCACGTGCTTCGACAACGACATGGCGCCGGACTAGCGTCGGTGCATGCCGGCCTGACCATGGAGCAGGCGTAGGAGCACTACGACGCCGTCATGGCGGAGGAGGAGCAGCCTACGTCAGCTCCTCTGTCGAGGTTCCGGCAAGCACGGGAGGAGTAGCGCTACAACCTGTTCCTCCTAGAGCATCACCGGCTAGTGGAGGGCTAGATCGATGCCGAGTGCGTGAACGAGAAGGCCGTGGAGGCCATGGCCGCGGCGAACCCCAACTTCGTCGCGGAGAAGCGTGCGATCTACGAGGCCGTCCGGGCTCAAGCCACCGCTCACCAATAAGCGGCCGTGGAGGCATGGCTACAGACGATCGTGGATGAGAACAACGCCAGCTGCGCCTCCTATGCGCCTCCGATGAACTATCGGGCGGCCCGGTTGTACGACGACAGCGATAGTGCCACCATCTCCATCGTGGACCTCATGTCCACCTTCGACGGACAGGTCGCGGACTCCTCCAAGGATGAGTAGGGCATGGGAGGCGGCGGGGCCTTGTGTCCCATGTGGGCCAGTTTGTCTCCCGTGTTCTACTCTTCCTCGTCGGAGATCGTACCTTCCCTTCACGGGTCTTACCGCCGGTGGTCAAACTGTAGGATAGTTTAGGGTGGGTTTCTTTTTTTGTTCTTGTAACGAAAATCCGGCGTCTTTTCATGAATCTCGTCCGGTTTATATGAAAATCCGTCATGTTTGCATGAACTTTGTCCATTTTGTTGAAAAAGTGTTTAAAATGTATGCAGGCAACGTTGGATGGCCGACTCCTGCATTCGTGTCTGCAGACTGGTCCCCTGTCTGCAGACAGACGGGGGAGGAAATTTGAGGGTCCCCGTTGGAGATGCCCTAATGCACTCACAAACAAGCCTGAAGCATAAATCCAAAACACGAAAGCTCCCCGTGATTCCAATCCACACAGAATTCCCACGAACCCAAGAGTAAAAAATCACACAAAGAACTTGGGAGTTCAAGATTAGTTTGGTGGAAACACGAATTTAGCGCTCCTCTTTATTTTTCTCACAATAAATGTGAATTTGGTTGGCTAGAGAGCGGGTGGAAGCTTGGAGGTGGTCAACAATGGTGGAACTCTGGATCTGGCCAGGACCGTACCCCGTACCTTAGTGGGATAACTTGTCGAGTCCAGCATCAAAGTGGTAATTTACAAATATCAGAGTGTTGTTGTTCTTCAAATGTAATTTTTTTTGCTTGGCTCGCTTTAGAGTACAGACTATGGACCTCTGACAGGCGAAGTTCGGCATGGGCTGCAGGGGGAAACATCGACGTGTTTCACGTGTTCACAAGATGAAGACTCGGTTGATCATGTGCTGGCGGGGTGTATCTATTTAAGGTGAGTCTGGTTCAGCTGTTTTCAGAAACTAGGTGTGCAGGTTCGGACCCTATCGCCCACCGGAGTGGCTTCAGTCTGTTGGAATTTTATCTATTTTGGTTCAGAAATTTCTAATAAATTCTAGAGGCCCACGCAGCCCATTCGTACAAGGCAAGAGGTGGAACAAAAGTTTAGTCCTACATTGCTAGTTTAAAGGAAGTTGGACCTCTTTATAAGGGAGGCTCTTTCTCCACATGTATGAGGATGAGAACAAGAGGGACATCCACGCGCGCTCCTCCTCCGCCCGCCACGCCGGGTATACGAAAGGTCACGCGGGAGCTGCCTCCGGAACCGCACCTTTTGAGTCCGACGTCGACTACCTCAGCAACGACATGGCTGCTCTAGTTTCTGTCCTACATATGTTAGGTTCTACTTCATCTAGTGTCTGTTCTAGATGTGTTTAGTTCAAGTTCATATATGCAGATGCAATTTACCTTTTCTCTGTCAGAACGCATGACTTGTTCTATCTCTACTATATTAGTCATGCTTTATCTAGTATTTCTGTTAATAAAATCATTTGTAAATTGCTCATATTTCCAACAATCCAAAAACCTTATTATAGGCAATTTACACCAAGTGGTTTTGCTGCTTCCATGAGACCTCCTATGTTTGAGGGTATCCACTATAAGAGGTGGCGCGTGAGAGCAGTCTTATGGTTTCAGACCATGAGTTCCTATGACGCCACTCTTGGCAAACCTGAAGGAGAGCTTGATGCTCAACAGGCACAAGCTTTTTAGAAAATGGATACTCTGTTTAAGGCTGCTCTCTTGAGTGTTCTTGGTGAGAACATAGTTGATGCTTATGCGTCAATTGATAATGGAAAAGATATGTGGGATGCACTCGAGGCCAAGTTTGGGGTCTCGGATACTAGCACTGAACTGTACATCATGGAGCAATTCTATGATTACAGGATGACTGAAGAGCGCTCCGTGGTTGAGCAAGCTCATGAGATACAGTCATTTGCTAGAGAACTTGAGCACTTCAGTTGTATGCTACCGGACAAGTTTGTTGCCGGAGGTATCATCACTAAGCTTCCTCCTTCGTGGAGGAACTTTGCTAGCTTACTGAAACATAAGAGATAGGAGTTTTCCGTCCCAGATCTCATTGGCACTCTTGATGTGGAAGAAAAGGCGAGAGCAAAGGACACACGTGCTCGAGGTATTGAGGGAGGATCTAGTGCCAATCTGGTACAGAAGAAGAACTTCCAACCCCATAAGTTCAAGAACAAGGGCAAGTTTGATGGTAAAGCAAAGTTTGATGGGAAGAACAAGGCTGTGCAACACACAAATTTCAAGAAGAAGAATGACAAGAAGAAAGGTGTTTGTCATGTGTGTGGAGATCCTGATCATTGGGCTCCTAGTTGCCCTAATCGCTATGCCAAGCGTCATCCCGGGAAAGGCGACAAGACCGCTAATGTTGTCATTGGAGACACTGACATGAAGGATGCTGGGTATGATATATTTCCCACTATTCTTTCAGTATGTCATTCTCCTGATTGGTTGATTGACACGGGTGCTAATGTGCATGTATGCGGTGATATTTCCATGTTTTCGTCTTATCAGACCGCAGGGACTTCAACCGTGCTGATGGGCAACGGTTCAAGTGCTTCTGTTTGTGGTGTTGGCACGGTCGATCTGAAGTTTACTTCGGGGAAGATCGTGCGGCTGAAGAACGTGCATTATGTCCCCTCCGTCAATAAAAATCTTGTTAGCGGATCTCTTCTGTGTAGAGATGGCTATAAGCTTGTCATGTTTGCAACAATAGTGAATCAAATGTGTGGCATTCACGTCTTTGTCATGTTAACTTTGGTTGCATGTCGCGACTAGCAAAGTTGAACTTAATCCCTAGTTTCACCACCACCAAGGGATCTAAGTGTCAAGTTTGTGTGCAAGCTAAGCAACCTCGTAAGTCTCACACGACTGCAGAAACGAGAAATCTTGCACCACTAGTGCTCATACATTCAGATCTATGTGAAATGAATGGTGTTTTGACAAAAGGTGGAAAGAAATATTTCATGACGTTAATTGACGACTCCACTAGATACTGCCGTGTGTATCTTTTGAAATCTAAGGATGAGGCTTTGAACTTTTTCAAGATCTATAAAGCTGAAGTGGAAAACCAACTTGATCGAAAAATCAAGAGGCTTAGGTCCGATCGTGGTGGAGAGTATTTTTCCAATGAATTTGATGCTTTTTGTGCGGAACATGGTATAATCCATGAGAGGACGCCTCCCTACTCACCTCAGTCAAATGGGGTGGCCGAAAGAAAGAACCGTACTCTAACTGATTTGGTTAACGCCATGTTAGACACATCGGGTCTCTCCAAGGCATGGTGGGGGGGAGGCGATATTGACAACATGTCATGTCCTAAACCGAGTCCCCACAAAGAACAAAGAGATAACTCCATTCAAGGAATGGGAGAAGAAAAGGTTAAAACTCTCTTATCTGCGAACATGGGGTTGTTTGGCGAAAGTCAATGTTCCAATTCCAAAGAAGCGGAAGCTTGGACCAAAGACTGTGGATTGTGTTTTTCTGGGATATGCTTTTCATAGCATTGGCTATAGATTCTTGGTTGTAAAATCTGAGGTACCTGACATGCATGTCGGTACGATCATGGAGTCGAATGATGCGACTTTCTTTGAAGATATCATTCCCATGAAGGATATGGCTACCTCATCTAATCAGGAGATGCCTAGTTCATCGAATCAGGAACCAGTTACAATTATCAAACCTGCCATTTTGATGGAACACTTTGAAAGTCCTGTGGAGGAAAACAATGAAGTTCCTACTAGGAGCAAGAGACAGAGGACTGCAAAGTCCTTTGGTGATGATTTTCTGGTGTATCTCATAGATGACACTCCCAGTTCTATTTCAGAGGCCTATGCATCTGAAGATGCTGACTACTGGAAGGAAGCGGTTCGTAGCGAGATGGATTCCATCTTGGCGAATGAAACTTGGGAGATAACTGATCGTCCTTATGGGTGCAAACCTATAGGATGCAAATGGGTATTCAAGAAGAAGCTTAGGCCTGATGGTACTATTGAAAAGTACAAGGCTCGGCTCGTGGCTAGGGGTTATACCCAAAAGGAAGGTGAAGACTTCTTTGATACTTACTCACCTGTGGCTCGACTGACCACTATTCGAGTTCTACTTTCACTAGCTGCCTCACATGGTCTTCTCGTTCATCAAATGGATGTTAAGACTGCTTTCCTAAATGGAGAGTTGGACGAGGAAATTTATATGGAACAACCAGATGAGTTTGTAATAGATGGTCACGAAGGGAAAGTGTGCAAGTTGCTGAAGTCTTTGTACGGACTTAAGCAAGCACCCAAACAGTGGCATGAGAAGTTTGAAAGAACTTTAACAGCTGCAGGCTTTGTTGTAAACGAAGCTGACAAATGTGTGTACTATCGCCATGGTGGGGGCGAGGAAGTTATCCTTTGCTTGTATGTTGATGACATACTGATTTTCGGAACAAATCTTAATGTTATTAAGGAGGTCAAGGATTTCCTATCTCGCTGTTTTGAGATGAAGGATTTAGGAGTGGCTGATGTCATTCTGAACATCGAGTTGTTGAGAGACGATGATGGTGGGATTACATTGCTTCAATCTCACTACGTGGAAATGATTTTGAGTCGCTTTGGCTACAGTGACTGCAAGCCCTCTCCAACACCATATGATGCTAGTGTGTTGCTTCGAAAGAATCGAAGAATTGCTAGAGACCAATTGAAGTATTCTCATATTATTGGCTCGCTTATGTACTTAGCCAATGCTAGAAGACTTGACATCTCTTTTGCTGTTAGCAAACTGAGTCGGTTTGTTTCAAAACCAGAAGATGTGCATTGGAAAGCTCTAGAGAGAGTTTTGCGTTATTTGATAGGCACTGCGAATTATGGAATTCACTACACTGGGCACCCAAAGGTGCTTGAAGGGTATAGTGACTCAAACTGGATCTCAGATGCTGATGAGATAAAGGCCACGAGCAGGTATGTATTCACTCATGGAGGTGGCGCTATTTCTTGGAAGTCTTGCAAGCAGACCATCTTAACGAGGTCAACAATGGAAGAAGAACTCACAGCACTAGATATAGCTACGGTCGAAGCAGATTGGCTTCGTCGGCTCTTGAATGACTTGCCGGTTGTTGAGAAACCTGTACCGAGTATCCTTATGAACTGCGACAATCAAACTGTGATCACGAAAGTGAGCAGCTCAAAGGATAACATGAAGTCATCAAGACACGTTCAGAGAAGGTTAAAGTCTGTCAGGAAAATGAAAAACTACGGAGTTATTGCATTGGATTATATCCAAACGTCTAAAAATCTGGCAGATCCTTTTACTAAGGGTCTATCACGTAATGTGATAGATAATGCATCGAGGGAGATGGGTATGAGACCCATAATATGAGTTGTTCACAGTGGTAACCTATTCTTTGTGATCGGAGATCCCGTGAATTAGATGTGGAAGACAAGCTGTTGGTCAACTGAGAGGAGAGACTCCTTACTATTAACAATACCACTCCATGAAGATGCAATACTCTTCTAATCTGCATGGCAGGTTGATGTATATCTTAATGTGTTCTAAATGGCTCTTTTAAGCAGAGATGTTGTCCTGCAGAACATCTTTTGAAGAACACACCTATATGAGTCTGATTGTTAAACGTCGCAATCTATAAGAGTAGGGTTCTCTCTACTAAACTCATGAAAGGTCTCGGAGTATGACGCATAAGCTCCACCCGCGGGGAAGACCCACGGTAGCCACGTATCGGTCAAGGCTTTATGTGAAGCTAGATTCGCTGAAAACTTGCAGTTCAAGGCCCAGTCCACTGTTCAAGTTGCTTACTAGTGTAGCATAGAGTTCTAGGTGGAAGTTCGACTTAACAGTCTCCACTGCAGTACCGGTATATAAAACAGTGTTTTGGAACCAACGGAAAATTTTGTGTGCCTCTGGAATCTGGTTGGGGATTGCTGGAATTTTGTCTATTTTGGTTCAGAAATTCCTAATAAATCCTAGAGGCCCACGCAGCCCATTCGTGCAAGGCAAGAGGTGGAATAAAAGTTTAGTCCCACATTGCTAGTTTAGAGGGAGTTGGACCTCCTTATAAGGGAGGCTCTTTCTCCACATGCATGAGGATGAGAACAAGAGGGACATCCATGCGCGCTCCTCCTCTGCCGCCCGCCTCGCCACGCCACGCCACGCCACGCCTCGCCTCGCCTCGTCACGACGTGCCGCGGGTTGCGGGCATGAGCCGAGCCACGCACGACGGGTATACAAAAGGTCACGCGGGAGCTGAAACGTTTTCTGTAGTGGACACTGAATTCGAAGCATGTTCGCTTCGTCTCCCTCCTTTGCTTCACCTTCCGTCGCAGCATCTTCGCGTCCCTCTCCTGTGCCTATAAAAGGGAGACACACCAGAACTTCCTCATCCCAGCTTGACTACTTCCCCGACGACGACTTCTTCCCCGACGTCGACTACCTCAGCAACGACATGGCTGGAGAGGATGTCGATCCCAAGTCCAGTGCTTCTGCTGCTGCTGTCCCGTACGTGTTCTTGTTCTTTCTGTTAAATGTCCTGTCACAGTTCTTCGCTCTAGTTTCTGCCCTACATATGTTAGGTTCTACTTCATATATGCAACTTCATCTAGTGTCTGTTCTAGATGTGTTTAGTTCAAGTTCATATATGCAGATGCTATTTACTTTTTCTTTGTCAGAACGCATGACTTGTTCTATCTCTACTATATTAGTCATGGTTTATCTAGTATTTTTGTTAATAAAATCATTTGATAAATTGCTCATATTTCCAACACAGACATGGTGGTCGATTACGAGGAAACTCTTCAGCAGGAAGGACAAGCGCTGCTTCGACTCTCTCACGATCCTCATCAGCTGGAGGATTTGGAAGCAACACAGACAGCACCCGTGTTTTTCATAATATAGGAACATACAGTTTGCTGTTAGTGTTTTTCATAATATAGGAACAGACAGTTTGCTGTCTAGTGGATAGCATTCTGGAAGAGTGGGAGCAACAGTTTCGCGAGAGTAGTTCCTTAGAGGTGTGGGTGGGTGCTGTCAGCACGCATTGCCTGCAACGTGTTGCTGGCAATCTTGTAAACCTGTGCTGCTATCTTCTATAAAGGTATGATACCCGATTGTGTACTCCTGGAAAAAAAATCCTCGTATGAGTCATCACGAGCGCCAGGACTTGCTTGATAGAAAATTTTACTTCCTCCATTTCTAAATATTTGTCTTTCTAGAGATTTCACCAAGTGACTACATACGGAGCAAAAATGAGTGAATCTACACTCTAAAATATGTCTATATACATCCGTATGTGGTAGTCCATTTGAAATCTCTAAAAAGACAAATATTTAGGAACAGAGGGAGTAGTTAGAAAACTGAATGCAAACATAAATTTCAAATATCTGTACTTTCGCTGCCTTGAAAAAATATGTCAACTTTCTTTGTGTGACCTTGATGAAAACGCTCGAGAGTCTGTCATTTTAGCTGCAGAGCCATTCGTACTGATAAATTTGTGGCTTAGTTGATAGACTCAAGTGTATGTCCACAGGCTCCTCGCCATTTTTTATATTGCCAACTCGAAGAGGCTGGGCAGCCATACATAATGTTAGGCCGAGGCCATCAGCAGCAGGTTACAAGATGGGGAACAGAAAGAAAACATGAATACAACTAGATTACGGCCCGCTTAGGCGGGAAATTAGGAAATTCGTCCAGGAGTGGAGAGCCTCTGTTCTATCGTGAGAAGAGCAAAACCGGCGAGCCCATAGCTCAATGTCATTGACAGCATATTGAGCGTAAAAGCCACACACAGGGGAATAATCACGTTTTATCCGTCGTAGTTCCCATCAGCAAACTTGTCCTCGGGGTAAAACACGGCAATCACCTGCCTCCCGCGAAACCACGTCAAGTGCAACATCGTCTTTGAATGTGTTGAGCTGTCGAGATCCGCGTACTCGAGAAACACCTGCAATGCAATGCAATGCAACACAAAAAGGCTGATTAATTTCCCTCTGTTGCAAGATCTCGTCTCATCATCTGTCAAAATAAACTACTGTAGTACTCCGTATAAATCAAAGACTAAACTGTGCTCGCTCACCTTGCCAACTCCGGCGACCGGAGCGCTGCCGGGGTCAGGCCGTGGGACCACGGCTCTCACCAGCTTACCACCGTGTCTCCGCCCTTCTACCGTCATCCACCAGCAAAAGTTGCGGTAATACACATCGTCCGCGAGCCGATCGGGTGAAAACATGCGGGTCAAGCAGAGCACCTTTGTGGCTCCATCTTCGTGCACGGGGCTCTGCTTAATCAGATAGATCGTCGGTGAGAAACTGATTCTACTGCACAAATTCTTGAACTTGGACACGTGAAAGAACGAGAGGAGGTGAATTAGTAAGAGTTACCGGAGTAGCAGCACTTGGAGGAAGTGGCGTGTAGTAAAGTACTCCATTCGTCCCGAAATACTTGTCTTACAAATGATAGAAAATGGATGTATCTGTAACTAAAATAAGTCTAGATATAATCATTTCTAGGACAAGTATTTCCGAACCGAGGGAGTACAAAGGAAAGCGGAGTGCCCTGCAGCGCGCGCAAATATATCAGTGGTAGTAGTAGAAGAATTAAAGGAATCAAGCCATATATCTATAAGATGTACTTGTATCAATGTATATATACCTCTGGTGTTTTGCCGTAGCGTGACTGGTACAAGACTGGAATCGGCTGAAAGATGCAAAATTGGAGGTCAGAATATATCATCATGTTTAAGCTAGCATAATAAGCGGATATATCTATTTGTTTCTCCCCGTGGGCGTGGGGAAATCCCTGGGAGTGAAACCAACCAATAGTATGCGAGGAATCGGCTCGGCGGGAGGTGCGAACCTGCTGCTGGTAGCGGCTGTCGGTCGGTGGGGAGAGATCCCCGTGGTTGGCCATGAGACAAGGCGGCGGCGGCGATTCCGTATGTTCGTGGAGCTTGGTCGATCGGAACGCGTGGGATTAGATTGCCCCGGGTGGAGACGGGGGATTTGGGCTGTTCTTGTAATGTGACGTGCGGGGCCCGATTTCAGACAGGAGTCGGTTGTGTTTTGTTTGTATTTCTTGGACACGGTGGTGCCAAACAGTTATCTTTGATACTCCCTTCATTTTACAATGTAGTGCGTCTACGTTTCTCAAGATCTAAGTTTAACCATAAATTTAACCAACGAGACCGACTATGATAGAAGCAAAAATTATACCACTGAATTTGAATGAAATCGGCCCCGCATTAGATTGTGAAATGAAGGGAGTATTGTTTTGTTTAGAGCATTGACACTCGGCGCCCCATAGGCCGTCCGGATTGGCGCCGAAACGGGCGCTATGGGGGGCATCCGGACCAGACGGTCCCTAGCTATGGGGGAATCCTAGAGAGGCCATCATCGCCATGAAGGCCAAGGACCAGAGGGAGAATGATACGTCTCCGTCGTATCTACTTTTCCAAACACTTTTGCCCTTGTTTTGGACTCTAATTTTCATGATTTGAATGGAACTAACCCGGACTGACGCTGTTTTCAGCAGAATTGCCATGGTGTTATTTATGTGCAGAAACAAAAGTTCTCGGAATGACCTGAAACTCCACGGAACTTATTTTTGGAAAATATTAGAAATACTGGAAGAAGAATCCACGTCAGGGGGGCCTCCACCTATCACGGACGGTGGGGGCGCGCCCCCTGCCTCGTGGGCCCCCTGACGCTCCACCGACCTTAACTCCAACTCCATATATTCGTGTCCGGGGAGAAAAAAATCAGGGAGAAGGATTCATCGCGTTTTACGATACGGAGCCGCCGCCAAGCCCTAAAACCTCTCGAGAGGGCTAATCTGGAGTCCGTTCGGGGCTCCGGAGAGGGGAATCCGTCGCCATCGTCATCATCAACCATCCTCCATCACCAAATTCATGATGCTCACCGCCGTGCGTGAGTAATTCCATCGTAGGCTTGCTGGACGGTGATGGGTTGGATGAGATTTATCATGTAATCGAGTTAGTTTGTTAGGGTTTGATCCCTAGTATCCTGTATGCTCTGAGATTGATGTTGCTATGACTTTTCTATGCTTAATGCTTGTCACTAGGGCCCGAGTGCCATGATTTCAGATCTGAACCTATTATGTTTTCATGAATATATGTGAGTTCTTGATCCTATCTTGCAAGTCTATAGTCACCTACTATGTGTTATAATCCGGCAACCCCGAAGTGACAATAATCGGGACCACTCCCGGTGATGACCATAGTTTGAGGAGTTCATGTATTCACTATGTGTTAATGCTTTGGTCCGGTACTCTATTAAAAGTAGGCCTTAATATCCCTTAGTTTCCATTAGGACCCCGCTGCCACGGGAGGGTAGGACAAAAGATGTCATGCAAGTTCTTTTCCATAAGCACGTATGACTATATTCGGAATACATGCCTACATTACATTGATGAATTGGAGCTAGTTCTGTGTCACCCTATGTTATGACTGTTACATGATGAGCCGCATCCGGCATAATTCTCCATCACCGATCCAGTGCCTACGAGCTTTTCACATACTGTTCTTCGCTTATTTACTTTTCCGTTGCTACTGTTACAATCACTACAGAACCCAAAAATATTACTTTTGCTACCGTTACTGTTACTTTCATATTACTTTGCTACTAAATACCTTGCTGCGGATACTAAGTTACCCAGGTGTGGTTGAATTGACAACTCAACTGCTAATACTTGATAATATTCTTTGGCTCCCCTTGTGTTGAATCAATAAATTTGGGTTGAATACTCTACCCTCGAAAACTATTGCGATCCCCTATACTTGTGGGTTATCAAGACTATTTTCTGGCACCATTGCCGGGGAGCATAGCTCTATTCTTTGAGTCACTTGGGATTTATATCTGCTGGTCACTATGAAGAACTTGAAAGACGCCAAAACAAAAATTTATCCCTCAACTACGAGGGGAGGTAAGGAACTGCCATCTAGCTCTGCACTTGATTCACCTTCTGGTTTGAGTAAGCTTGCGACACGTAAACCTGCTTCTGCTATTCATTCTGATATGTCGCATGTTATTGATGATGCTTTGGGGATCGTAGCAGAATTATAAAATTTTCCTACGCTCACCAAGATCCATCTATGGAGTATACTAGCAACGAGGGGAAAGGAGTGCATCTACATACCCTTGTAGATCGCGAGCGGAAGCGTTCCAATGAACGAGGTTGATGGAGTCGTACTCGCCGTGATCCAAATCACCGATGACCGAGTGCCGAACGGACGGCACCTCCGCGTTCAACACATGTACGGTGCAGCGACGTCTCCTCCTTCTTGATCCAGCAAGGGGGAAGGAGAGGTTGATGGAGATCCAGCAGCACGACGGCGTGGTGGTGGATGTAGCGAGATCTCGGCAGGGCTTCGCCGAGTGTCTGCGAGAGGGAGAGGTGTAGCAGGGGAGGAGGGAGGCGCCCAAGGCTGTTGTCTTGCTGCCCTCCCTCCCCCCTTTATATAGGCCCCCTGGGAGGGGGGGCGCCGGCCAAGACCCATCTAGATGGGGGGGGCAGCGGCCAAGGGGGGTAACTTACCCCCCAAGTCAAGTGGGGCGCCCCCCACCCTAGGGTTTCCAACCCTAGGCGCAGGGGGAGGCCCATGGGGGGCGTCCCAGCCCACTAAGGGCTGGTTCCCTTCCCACTTCAGCCCATGGGGCCCTCCGGGATAGGTGGCCCCACCCGGTGGACCCCCGGGACCCTTCCGGTGGTCCCGGTACAATACCGATAACCCCCGAAACTTTCCCGATGGCCGAAACTGGACTTCCTATATATAATTCTTCACCTCCGAACCATTCCGGAACTCCTCGTGACGTCCGGGATCTCATCCGGGACTCCGAACAACTTTCGGGTTTCCGCATACTCATATCTCTACAACCCTAGCGTCACCGAACCTTAAGTGTGTAGACCCTACGGGTTCGGGAGACATGCAGACATGACCGAGACGCATCTCCGGTCAATAACCAACAGCGGGATCTGGATACCCATGTTGGCTCCCACATGTTCCACGATGATCTCATCGGATGAACCACGATGTCGAGAATTCAATCAATCCCGTATACAATTCCCTTTGTCAATCGGTATGTTACTTGCCCGAGATTCGATCGTCGGTATCCCAATACCTTGTTCAATCTCGTTACCGGCAAGTCTCTTTACTCGTACCGCAATGCATGATCCCGTGACTAACGCCTTAGTCACATTGAGCTCATTATGATGATGCATTACCGAGTGGGCCCAGAGATACCTCTCCGTCATACGGAGTGACAAATCCCAGTCTCAATCCGTGCCAACCCAACAGACACTTTCGGAGATACCCGTAGTGTACCTTTATAGTCACCCAGTTACGTTGTGACGTTTGGCACACCCAAAGTACTCCTATGGTATCCGGGAGTTGCACGATCTCATGGTCTAAGGAGAAGATACTTGACATTGGAAAAGCTCTAGCAAACGAACTACACGATCTTTGAGCTATGCTTAGGATTGGGTCTTGTCCATCACATCATTCTCCTAATGATGTGATCCCGTTATCAATGACATCCAATGTCCATAGTCAGGAAACCATGACTATCTGTTGATCAACGAGCTAGTCAACTAGAGGCTTACTAGGGACACGTTGTGGTCTATGTATTCACACATGTATTACGATTTCCGGATAACACAATTATAGCATGAACAATAGACAATTATCATGAACAAAGAAATATAATAATAACCATTTATTATTGCCTCTAGGGCATATTTCCAACAGTCTCCCACTTGCACTAGAGTCAATAATCTAGTTACATTGTGATGAATCGAACACCCATTGCGTCCTGGTGTTGATCATGTTTTGCCCTAGGGAGAGGTTTAGTCAACGGATCTGCTACATTCAGGTCCGTATGTACTTTACAAATATCTATGTCTCCATTTTGAACACTTTCACGAATGGAGTTGAAGCGACGCTTGATATGCCTGGTCTTCCTATGAAACCTGGGCTCCTTCGCAAGGGCAATAGCTCCAGTGTTGTCACAGAAGAGAGTCATTGGGCCCGACGCATTGGGAATCACCCCTAGGTCGGTAATGAACTCCTTCATCCAGACTGCTTCCTGTGCTGCCTCCGAGGCCGCCATGTACTCCGCTTCACATGTAGATCCCGCCACGACGCTTTGCTTGCAACTGCACCAACTTACTGCTCCTCCATTCAAAATATACACGTATCCGGTTTGTGACTTTGAGTCATCCAGATCTGTGTCGAAGCTAGCGTCGACGTAACCCTTTACGACGAGCTCTTCGTCACCTCCATACACGAGAAACATATCCTTAGTCCTCTTCAGGTACTTCAGGATATTCTTGACCGCTGTCAAGTGTTCCATGCCGGGATTACTTTGGTACCTTCCTACCAAACTTACGGCAAGGTTTACATTAGGTCTGGTACACAGCATGGCATACATAATAGACCCTATGGCCGAGGCATAGGGGATGACACTCATCTTTTCTATATCTTCTGCCGTGGTCGGGCATTGAGCCGTGCTCAATTGCACACCTTGCAATACAGGCAAGAACCCCTTCTTGGACTGATCCATATTGAACTTCTCAATATCTTGTCAAGGTATGTACTCTGTGAAAGACCAATGAGGCGTCTCGATCTATCTCTATAGATCTTGATGCCTAATATATAAGCAGCTTCTCCAAGGTCCTTCATTGAAAAACACTTATTCAAATAGGCCTTTATACTTTCCAAGAATTCTATATCATTTCCCATCAATAGTATGTCATCCACATATAATATGAGAAATGCTACAGAGCTCCCACTCACATTCTTGTAAACACAGGCTTCTCCATAAGTCTGTGTAAACCCAAACGCTTTGATCATCTCATCAAAGCGAATGTTCCAACTCCAAGATGCTTGCACCAGCCCATAGATTGAGCGCTGGAGCTTGCATACTTTGTTAGCATTCTTAGGATCGACAAAACCTTCCGGCTGCATCATATACAACTCTTCCTTAAGGAAGCCGTTAAGGAATGCCGTTTTGACGTCCATCTGCCATATCTCATAATCATAGTATGCGGCAAATGCTAACATGATTCGGACGGACTTCAGCTTCGCTACGGGTGAGAAAGTCTCATCGTAGTCAACCCCTTGAACTTGTCGATAACCCTTAGCGACAAGTCGAGCTTTGTAGATGGTCACATTACCATCCGCGTGTGTCTTCTTCTTAAAGATCCATTTATTTTCTATGGCTCGCCGATCATCGGGCAAGTCAGTCAAAGTCCATACTTCATTTTCATACATGGATCCTATCTCGGATTTCATGGCTTCTAGCCATTTGTCGGAATCCGGGCCCGCCATCGCTTCTTCATAGTTCGAAGGTTCACCGTTGTCTAACAACATGATTTTCAGGACAGGGTTGCCGTACCACTCTGGTGCGGAATGTGTCCTTGTGGACCTACGAAGTTCAGTAGTAACTTGATCCGAAGCTTCATGATCATCATCATTAACTTCCTCCCCAGTCGGTGTAGGCACCACAGGAACATCTTCCCGCGCTACGCTACTTTCCGGTTCGGAAGGGGTGACTATCACCTCATCAAGTTCCACTTTCCTCCCACTCAATTCTTTCGAGAGAAACTCTTTCTCCAGAAAGGACCCGTTCTTGGCAACAAAGATCTTGCCTTCGGATCTTAGGTAGAAGGTATACCCAATGGTTTCCTTAGGGTATCCTATGAAGACGCATTTCTCCGACTTGGGTTCGAGCTTTTCAGGTTGAAGTTTCTTGACATAAGCATCACATCCCCAAACTTTTAGAAACGACAGCTTAGGTTTCTTCCCAAACCATAATTCATACGGTGTCGTCTCAACGGATTTCGACGGAGCCCTATTTAAAGTGAATGCGGCAGTCTCTAAAGCATAGCCCCAAAATGAGAGCGGTAAATCGGTAAGAGACATCATAGATCGCACCATATCCAATAGAGTGCGATTACGACGTTCGGACACACCGTTTCGCTGAGGTGTTCCAGGCGGCGTGAGTTGTGAAACGATTCCACATTTCCTTAAGTGCGCACCAAATTCGTGACTTAAATATTCTCCACCACGATCTGATCGTAAGAATTTTATTTTCCTGTCACGTTGATTCTCAACCTCACTCTAAAATTCCTTGAACTTTTCAAAGGTTTCAGACTTGTGTTTCATTAAGTAGACATACCCATATCTACGTAAGTCATCAGTGAGAGTGAGAACATAACGATATCCTTCGCGAGCCTCAACACTCATTGGACCGCACACATCGGTATGTATGATTTCCTATAAGTTGGTTGCTCGCTCCATTGTTCCGGAGAATGGAGTATTGGTCATCTTACCCATGAGGCATGGTTCGCACGTGTCAAATGATTCGTAATCAAGAGACTCCAAAAGTCCATCTGCATGGAGCTTCTTCATGCGCTTGACACCAATATGACCAAGGCGGCAGTGCCACAAGTATGTGGGACTATCGTTATCAGCTTTACATCTTTTGGTATTCACACTATGAATATGTGTAACATCACGTTCGAGATTCATCAAGAATAAACCATTGACCAGCGGGGCATGACCATAAAACATATCTCTCAAATAAATAGAACAACCATTATTCTCGGATTTAAATGAGTAGTCATCTCGAATTAAATGAGATCCAGATACAATGTTCATGCTCAAAGCTGGCACTAAATAACAATTATTGAGGTTTAAAACTAATCCCGTAGGTAGATGCGGAGGTAGCGTGCCGACGGCGATCACATCGACCTTGGAACCATTCCCGACGCGCATCGTCACCTCGTCCTTTGCCAGTCTCCGTTTATTCCGCAGTTCCTGTTTTGAGTTACAACTATGAGCAACCACACCGGTATCAAATACCCAGGAGCTACTACGAGTACTAGTAAGGTACACATCAATTACATGTATATCACATATACCTTTGGTGTTGCCGGCCTTCTTGTCCGCTAAGTATTTGGGGCAGTTCCGCTTCCAGTGACCACTTCCCTTGCAATAAAAGCACTCAGTCTCAGGCTTGGGTCCATTCTTCGACTTCTTCCCAGCAACTGGCTTACCGGGCGCGGCAACTCCCTTGCCGTACTTCTTGAAGTTCTTCTTACCCTTGCCCTTCTTGAACTTAGTGGTTTTATTCACCATCAACACTTGATGTTCTTTTTTGATCTCCACCTCCGCTGATTTCAGCATCGAATATACCTCAGGAATGGTCTTTTCCATCCCTTGCATATTGAAGTTCATCACAAAGCTCTTGTAGCTTGGTGG
Source organism: Triticum aestivum (assembly GCF_018294505.1). NCBI lineage: Eukaryota > Viridiplantae > Streptophyta > Magnoliopsida > Poales > Poaceae > Triticum > Triticum aestivum. Next base: position 46,218,599 of record NC_057808.1, read on the forward strand.
AAGCGACTGAAGGATTCTGTCAATGACAGCGTCATCCGGGAGATTAACTCCCAGCTGAGACAAGCGGTTGTGCAACCCAGACATTCTGAGTATGTGCTCACTAACAGAACTATTCTCCTCCATTTTACAGCTGAAGAACTTGTCGGAGACTTCATATCTCTCGACCCGGGCATGAGCTTGGAAAACCATTTTCAGCTCTTCGAACATCTCATATGCTCCATGTTTCTCAAAACGCTTTTGGAGACCCGGTTCTAAGCTGTAAAGCATGCCGCACTGAACGAGGGAGTAATCATCAGCACGCTGCTGCCAAGCGTTCATAACGTCTTGGTTCTCTGGGATTGGTGCTTCACCTAGCGGTGCTTCTAGGACATAATCTTTCTTGGCAGTTATGAGGATGATCCTCAGGTTCCGGACCCAGTCCGTATAGTTACTGCCATCATCTTTCAGCTTGGTTTTCTCTAGGAACGCGTTGAAGTTGAGGACAACGTGGGCCATTTGATCTACAAGACAAAGTGTAAAGATTTAATGAACTCCCACTCAGATAGACATCCCTCTAGTCATCTAAGTGAAACATGATCCGAGTTAACTAGGCCGTGTCCGATCATCACGTGAGACGGACTAGTCAAGATCGGTGAACATCTCCATGTTTATCGTATCTTCTATACGACTCATGCTCGACCTTTCGGTCCTCCGTGTTCCGAGGCCATGTCTGTACATGCTAGGCTCGTCAAGTCGACCTAAGTGTATTGCGTGTGTTCCGAGGCCATGTCTGTACATGCTAGGCTCGTCAACACCCGTTGTATGTGAACGTTAGAATCTATCACACCCGATCATCACGTGGTGCTTCGAAACAACGAACCTTCGCAACGGTGCACAGTTAGGGGGAACACTTTCTTGAAATTATTATAAGGGATCATCTTACTTACTACCGTCGTTCTAAGCAAATAAGATGCAAAACATGATAAACATCACATGCAATCAAATAGTGACATGATATGGCCAATATCATTATGCTCCTTTGATCTCCATCTTCGGGGCACCATGATCATCTTCGTCACCGGCATGACACCATGATCTCCATCATTGTGTCTTCATGAATTCGTCACGCCAACGATTACTTCTACTTCTATGGCTAACGCGTTTAGCAACAAAGTAAACTAATTTACATGGCGTTATTCAATGACACGCAGGTCATACAAAATAATAAAGACAACTCCTATGGCTCCTGCCGGTTGTCATACTCATCGACATGCAAGTCGTGATTCCTATTACAAGAATATGATCAATCTCATACATCACATATATCATTCATCACATCTTCTGGCCATATCACATCACATAGCACTTGCTGCAAAAACAAGTTAGACGTCCTCTAATTGTTGTTGCAAGTTTTTACGTGGCTTGTAGGTTTCTAGCAAGAACGTTTCTTACCTACGTAAAACCACAACGTGATTTGCCAATTTCTATTTACCCTTCATAAGGACCCTTTTCATCGAATCCGTTCCGACTAAAGTAGGAGAGCCAGACACCCGCTAGCCATCTTATGCAACTAGTGCATGTCAGTCGGTGGAATCTGTCTCACGTAAGCGTACGTGTAAGGTCGGTCCGGGCCGCTTCATCCCACAATACCGCCGAAACAAGATAAGACTAGTAGCGGCAAGAAGAATTGGCAACATCAACGCCCACAACTGCTTTGTGTTCTACTCATGCATAGTAACTACGCATAGGCCTGGCTCATGATGCCACTATGGGGATCATAGCAGAATTATAAAATTTTCCTACGCTCACCAAGATCCATCTATGGAGTATACTAGCAACGAGGGGAAAGGAGTGCATCTACATACCCTTGTAGATCGCGAGCGGAAGCGTTCCAATGAACGAGGTTGATGGAGTCGTACTCGCCGTGATCCAAATCACCGATGACCGAGTGCCGAACGGACGGCACCTCCGCGTTCAACACACGTACGGTGCAGCGACGTCTCCTCCTTCTTGATCCAGCAAGGGGGAAGGAGAGGTTGATGGAGATCCAGCAGCACGACGGCGTGGTGGTGGATGTAGCGGGATCTCGGCAGGGCTTCGCCGAGTGTCTGCGAGAGGGAGAGGTGTAGCAGGGGAGGAGGGAGGCGCCCAAGGCTGTTGTCTTGCTGCCCTCCCTCCCCCCTTTATATAGGCCCCCTGGGAGGGGGGCGCCGGCCAAGACCCATCTAGATGGGGGGGCGGCGGCCAAGGGGGGTAACTTACCCCCCAAGTCAAGTGGGGCGCCCCCCACCCTAGGGTTTCCAACCCTAGGCGCAGGGGGGAGGCCCATGGGGGGCGTCCCAGCCCACTAAGGGCTGGTTCCCTTCCCACTTCAGCCCATGGGGCCCTCCGGGATAGGTGGCCCCACCCGGTGGACCCCCGGGACCCTTCCGGTGGTCCCGGTACAATACCGATAACCCCCGAAACTTTCCCGGTGGCCGAAACTGGACTTCCTATATATAATTCTTCACCTCCGGACCATTCCGGAACTCCTCGTGACGTCCGGGATCTCATCCGGGACTCCGAACAACTTTCGGGTTTCCGCATACTCATATCTCTACAACCCTAGCGTCACCGAACCTTAAGTGTGTAGACCCTACGGGTTCGGGAGACATGCAGACATGACCGAGACGCCTCTCCGGTCAATAACCAACAGCGGGATCTGGATACCCATGTTGGCTCCCACATGTTCCACGATGATCTCATCGGATGAACCACGATGTCGAGGATTCAATCAATCCCGTATACAATTCCCTTTGTCAATCGGTATGTTACTTGCCCGAGATTCGATCGTCGGTATCCCAATACCTTGTTCAATCTCGTTACCGGCAAGTCTCTTTACTCGTACCGCAATGCATGATCCCGTGACTAACGCCTTAGTCACATTGAGCTCATTATGATGATGCATTACCGAGTGGGCCCAGAGATACCTCTCCGTCATACGGAGTGACAAATCCCAGTCTCGATCCGTGCCAACCCAACGACACTTTCGGAGATACCCGTAGTGTACCTTTATAGTCACCCAGTTACGTTGTGACGTTTGGCACACCCAAAGTACTCCTATGGTATCCGGGAGTTGCACGATCTCATGGTCTAAGGAGAAGATACTTGACATTGGAAAAGCTCTAGCAAACGAACTACACGATCTTTGAGCTATGCTTAGGATTGGGTCTTGTCCATCACATCATTCTCCTAATGATGTGATCCCGTTATCAATGACATCCAATGTCCATAGTCAGGAAACCATGACTATCTGTTGATCAACGAGCTAGTCAACTAGAGGCTTACTAGGGACACGTTGTGGTCTATGTATTCACACATGTATTACGATTTTCGGATAACACAATTATAGCATGAACAATAGACAATTATCATGAACAAAGAAATATAATAATAACCATTTATTATTGCCTCTAGGGCATATTTCCAACAGATGCCACTTCTGCTATGCATGATACTTATGATGAAACTACTTCTATGCTTGATACCACTGTGCCACTTGGTGAATTTCTTGATGAACAACTTGCTAGGGCTAGAGAGAATGAAATTATTGAAACTGATAATATTGAAGATAGTGATGATGAAGATTCTCCTCCTAATAAATATGAATTGCCTGTTGTGCCTGAGGGTTATGTTCTGGATGAAGAATCCGCTAGAGCTATTCTTGCTTGCAATGATAGAAGTGATCTTAAGAAGTTATTAGCTAAATGGAAGCAGCAATCTCTTAATGCTAGAATGAAACATGACCCTGCTTTTGCTACTTCACCTATCTGTGTTACTGATAAGGATTATGAATTCTCTGTTGATCCTGATATAATTACTTTGGTTGAATCTGATCCTTTTTATGGCTATGAATCTGAAACTGTTGTGGCACATCTTACTAAATTAAATGATATAGCCACCCTGTTCACTAATGATGAGAGAACTCACTATTTTTATATCCTTAAAATATTTCTGTTCTCATTAAAGGGTGATGCTAAGATATGGTTTAATTCTCTTGATCCTGGTTGTGTGCGTAGTCCCCAGGATATGATTTATTACTTCTCTGCTAAATATTTCGCCGCTCATAAGAAACAAGTTGCCTTAAGGGACTGATGTCTACTACACAACCTTCTTCTTGTAGACGTTGTTGGGCCTCCAAGTGCAGAGGTTTGTAGGACAGTAGCAAATTTCCCTCAAGTGGATGACCTAAGGTTTATCAATCCGTGGGAGGCGTAGGATGAAGATGGTTTCTCTCAAACAACCCTGCAACCAAATAACAAAGAGTCTCTTGTGTCCCCAACACACCCAATACAATTGTAAATTGTATAGGTGCACTAGTTCGGCGAAGAGATGGTGATACAAGTACAATATGGATGATAAATATGAGTTTTTGTAATCTGAAAATATAAAAACAGCAAGGTAACTAATGGTAAAAGTGAGCGTAAACGGTATTGCAATGCTAGGAAACAAGGCCTAGGGTTCATACTTTCACTAGTGCAAGTTCTCTCAACAATAATAACATAATTGGATCATATAACTATCCCTCAACATGCAACAAAGAGTCACTCCAAAGTCAGTAATAGCGGAGAACAAACGAAGAGATTATGGTAGGGTACGAAACCACCTCAAAGTTACTCTTTCGGATCGATCTATTCAAGAGTCCGTAGTAAAATAACACGAAGCTATTCTTTCCGTTCGATCTATCATAGAGTTCGTACTAGAATAACACCTTGAGACAAAAATCAACCAAAACCCTAATGTCACCTAGATACTCCAATGTCACCTCAAGTATCCGTGGGTATGATTATACCATATGCATCACACAATCTCAGATTCATCTATTCAAACCAACACATAGAACCTCAAAGAGTGCCCCAAAGTTTCTACCGGAGAATCAAGACGAAAACGTGTGCCAACCCCTATGCATAGGTTCATGGGCGGAACCCGCAAGTTGATCACCAAAATATACATCAAGTGGATCAATATATTACCCCATTGTCACCACGGGTATCCCACGCAAGACATACATCAAGTGTTCTCAAATCATTAAAAGACTCAATCCGATAAGATAACTTCAGAGGGTAAACTCAATCCATTACAAGAGAGTAGAGGGGGAGAAACATCATAAGATCCAACAATAGTAGCAAAGCTCGCGATACATCAAGATCGTATCACCTCAAGAACATGAGAGAGAGAGAGAGATCAAACAGATATCTACTGGTACATACCCTCAGCCCCGAGGGTGAACTACTCCCTCCTCGTCATGGAGAGCGCCGGGATGATGAAGATGGCCACCGGTGAGGGATCCCCCCTCCGGCAGGGTGCCGAAACAGGGTCCCGATTGGTTTTTGGTGGCTACAGAGGCTTGCGGCGGCGGAACTCCCGATCTATTCTGTTCTTCGATGGTTTTAGGGTATATGGATATATATAGGCGAAAGAAGTCGGTAAGGGAAGCCACGAGGGGTCCACAAGGGTGGAGGGCGCGCCCAGGGGGGTGGGCGCGCCCCCTGCCTCGTGCTCTCCTCGTCGATCCCCTGACGTGCACTCCAAGTCTCCTGTATTACTTTCTTTCCAAAAATAACTTTTCCGAAGGTTTCATTCCGTTTGGACTCCGTTTGATATTCCTTTTCTGCGAAACACTGAAACAAGGGAAAAAACAGAAACTGGCACTGGGCTCTGGGTTAATAGGTTAGTCCCAAAAATAATATAAAAGTGTTTAATAAAGCCCATAAACATCCAAAACAGATAATATAATATCATGAATACTTCATAAATTATAGATACGTTGGAGACGTATCAGGGACATATATAATTTTGTGCAAATTGAAGAAGAGAGTCTCCCACAAGCTTGGGGGAGGCTTCTCCAATTACTTAATGCTTTGCCTGATCATCCTCTTAAGAAAAATGAAATACTTGATATCTTTTATAATGGACTAACCGATGCTTCCAGAGATTACCTGGATAGTTGTGCTGGTTCTGTTTTCAGGGAAAGAACACCGGATGAAGCTGAAATTTTATTGAATAATATGCTGACAAATGAAAATAATTGGACACTTCCTGAGCCAACTCCTGAGCCTATTCCTAAACCAACTCCGAAGAAGAGGGGTGTTCTATTTCTCAATCCTGAAGATATGCAAGAGGCAAAGAAATCTATGAAAGAAAAGGGTATTAAAGCTGAAGATGTTAAGAATTTACCTCCTATTGAAGAAATACATGGTCTTAATTTACCGTATGTTGAAGAAATATATGATTCATCACCTATTGAAGAAACTCATGGTCTTGATAACCCGACACAGGTAGTAAAGGTAAATTCTCTCTATAGATTTGATGAAGGTGATATTCCTCACTATAAGTCTGCTAGACAGTGCTTAGATGAGTTTGACAATTTTATTGTTAAACAAGAAAATTTTAATGCTTATTTTGGTAGACAATTGAAATACAATTCCGATATGCTTGAACACTTGGGTGATTATATGTCTAGAGTTAAAGGTGAACTTAAACTCATTAGTAAACATGCTTCTATGGTTACCACTCAAGTAGAAAAAGTACTTAAAGCTCAAAATGATTTGCTCAATGAAATGAATAGTAAGAATAATGATTATGCTGTCAGAGTGGCTACTAGAACTGGTAAAATGACTCAGGAACCTTTGTATCCTGATGGCCACCCTAAGAGGGTTGAGCAAGATTCTCAGAGAAATAATATTGATGCACCTAGTCCTTCTAAAAAGAAGAAAAAGAAAAATGATAGGACTTTGCATGCTTCTAGTGAACCTATTGCTGAAACACCTGAGAATCCAAATGATATTTCTATTTCTGATGCTGAAACACAATCTGGTAATGAACATGAACCTAATGAAAATGTTAGTGATGACGCTCATGTTGATGCTCAACCTAGCAGTGACAATGATGTAGAAATTGAACTTGCTGTTGATCTTGATAACCCACAATCAAAGAATCAACGTTATGATAAAAGAGACTTTGTGAAGGAAATATGCCCTACAGGCAATAATAAAGTATTATATATTTCCTTATATCATGATAAATGTTTATTATTGATGCTAGAATTGTATTAACCGGAAACATAATACATGTGTGAATACATAGACAAACAGAGTGTCACTAGTATGCCTCTACTTGACTAGCTCGTTAATCAAAGATGGTTATGTTTCCTAGCCATAGACTTGAGTTGTCATTTGATTAACGAGATCACCTCATTAGGAGAATGACGTGATTGACTTGACCCATTCCGTTAGCTTAGCACCCGATCGTTTAGTATGTTGCTATTGCTTTCTTCATGACTTATACATGTTCCTATGACTATGAGATTATGCAACTCCCGTTTACCGGAGGAACACTTTGTGTGCTACCAAACGTCACAACGTAACTGGGTGATTATAAAGGTGCTCTACAGGTGTCTCCAAAGGTACTTGTTGGGTTGGCGTATTTCGAGATTAGGATTTGTCACTCCGATTGTCGGAGAGGTATCTCTGGGCCCACTCGGTAATGCACATCACTATAAGCCTTGCAAGCATTGTGACTAATGAGTTAGTTGCGGGATGATGTATTACGGAACGAGTAAAGAGACTTGCCGGTAACGAGATTGAACTAGGTATCGAGATACCGACGATCGAATCTCGGGCAAGTAACATACCAATGACAAAGGGAACAACGTATGTTGTTATGCGGTCTGACCGATAAAGATCTTCGTAGAATATGTGGGAGCCAATATGGGCATCCAGGTCCCGCTATTGGTTATTGACCGGAGACGTGTCTCGGTCATGTCTACATAGTTCTCGAACCCGTAGGGTCCACACGCTTAAAGTTACGATGACAGTTTTATTATGAGTTTATGTATGTTGATGTACCGAAGGAGTTCGGAGTCCCGGATGAGATCGGGGACATGACGAGGAGTCTCGAAATGGTCGAGACGTAAAGATCGATATATTGGACGACTATATTCGGACTTCGGAAAGGTTCCGAGTGATTCGGGTATTTTTCGGAGTACCGGAGAGTTACGGGAATACGTATTGGGCCTTATTGGGCCATACGGGAAAGAAGAAAAAGGGCCTCAAGGGTGGCCGCACCCCTCCCCTTGGTCTGGTCCGAATTGGACTAGGGAAGGGGGGCGCCCCCTTCCTTCCTTCTCTTTTTCCCTTCCTCTTTTCCTATTCCATATGGGAGGTGGAATCCTACTAGGACTAGGGAGTCCTAGTAGGACTCCACACTTGGTGCGCCCCCTCCTAGGGCCGGCCTCCTCCTCCCTTGCTCCTTTATATACGGGGGCAGGGGGCACCCCAGAGACACAACAATTGATCCTTGAGATCTCTTAGCCGTGTGCGGTGCCCCCCTCCACCATATTACACCTCGATAATACCGTTGCGGAGCTTAGGCGAAGCCCTGCGCCGGTGGAACATCATCATCGTCACCACGCCGTCGTGCTGACGAAACTCTCCCTCAGCACTCGGCTGGATCGGAGTTCGAGGGACGTCATCGAGCTGAACGTGTGTAGAACTCGGAGGTGCCGTGCGTTCGGTACTTGATCGGTCGGATCGTGAAGACGTACGACTACATCAACCGCGTTGTGATAACGCTTCCGCTGTCGGTCTACGAGGGTACATGGACAACACTATCCCCTCTCGTTGCTATGCATCACCATGATCTTGCGTGTGCGTAGGAATTTTTTTGAAATTACTACGTTCCCCAACACTTTGTTGCTAGGAAACACGGTAAAGAGAGAGAACCTTGGGTTCAGAAACCCATGCCTTTTCCTCGCAAACCATCCAAGAAAAAGGATGATGAGGATTTTGAGCGCCTTGCTGAAATGATTAGACCTATCTTCTTGCGTATGCGATTAACTGATATGCTCAAAACAAATCCTTATGCTAAGTATATGAAGGATATTATTACAAACAAAAGAAAGATACCGGAAGTTGAAATTTCCACCATGCTTGCTAATTATACTTTTGGTGGAATACCTAAGAAACTAGGAGATCCAGGAGTACCCACTATACCATGCTCCAATAAAAGAAACTATGTTAAAACTGCTTTATGTGATCTTGGAGCCAGTGTTAGTGTTATGCCTCTCTCTTTATATCGTAGACTTGACTTGAATAAGTTGACACCTACTGAAATATCTTTGCAAATGGACGATAAATCAACTGCTATACCTGTCGATATTTTTGAGGATGTGCCTGTTGTGGTTGCAAACGTTACTATTTTAACGGACTTTGTTATTCTTGATATTCCCGAGGACGATAGTATGTCTATTATTCTTGGAAGACCCTTTTGGAATACTGCAGGGGCTGTTATTGATTGCAACAAAGGCAATGTCACTTTTCATGTTAATGGCAATGAGCATACGGTACACTTTCCGAGGAAACAACCTCAAGTTCATAGTATCAACTCTATTGGAAAAATTCCATCGATTATTTTTGGAGGTTTTGAATTTCCTCTTCCTACTGTCAAGAAGAAATATGATATTCTCATTATTGGGGATGTGCATATCCCCGTTGAGGTAACATAGTGTTATTCGAAATTTCTCCGGTTCCATGTTATTCGGAATGAGTTTGTTAACAAGACTTGATCAACCTTGTTAGTGGATTACTTTTGATGAGCATGAGATGGATGAAACTAGACGGCACAACCTTCTGTACCTTCCTTTTACTTTCTGTTATTTAGTTGAAATAAAGTAAAAATAGTATTTTCTGTCTGTTTTCTGAATTATCCGTGCAATATAAAAATACCCCGAAAATAAAAGTTCTCCAAATGCCCTGAAATTGAAATATGATTTTTTCTGGAATATTTGAGAATATCTGGTACTGAGAACACAGCAGGGGGAGCAAACACCTGGCCACGAGGGTCCAGGGCGCGCCCACCCCTATAGGGCATGCCCCCTGCCTCGTGGGCCCATGGTGGCTCCCCTCCACTTATTCCTGCACCCACACACTTCTTCTTCCTCCCAAAAAAAATCACCATCCAGCTCAAGCACGAGTTCTAGCTCATTTTGCTGCGATTTTCGATCTCCTTGCTCAAAGCACCTCTCACAAAACTGCTTTGGGGGATTGTTCCTTGGCATGTGACTCCTCCACTGGTACAATTAGTTTTTGTTGTAGTGCTTTATTCATTGCAAATTTGTGCTGCCTAGGTGACCATGTTCTTGAGCTTGCATGTCAAATTTATATGGTTCCAAGTAGTTCTAATGCATGATATAGTCTCTAGGCACTTGTAGGAGTAGTTGCTATCAATTTTGTTGAGCTTGGTTCACTTTTATTTGAAGTTACTAAAAATTTCAGAAATTTTCAGAAAATAATGAAGAGATTTTTGAGGGGCTCATCGAGCCGAAGCTCGAAGGAAAAGCAAAAAGAAGAAGCAGAGAGGCCCAAATATAATCTGCCTCGCACCGCGGAGGTTCGGCCGTGTGAATGGCCTTCCAATGATTTCTTGAGAGCAGCCTGGATTTATGATGATTTTTATGAATTGGCTGAGAATGCAGGCCTCACCGACTTCCTCCGCGACCAACGCGAACAGTATCTCTTACTCACCAATACTTTTGTGCAAAACTTCTACTATTATCCTAAGGAATCACCTCCTTCAGTAGAGTTTGATTTATATGATGTGGTTAAGAAGATGTCACTATATGAATTTTGCAGGGTTTGTAAAATACCTTACGAGGGTAGCTTAGAGGAACCACATCGTAAAGATGTGGACGGGTTTATTGACACTATCACTGTAGGGGAAACTAGGAAGGTTTCCGATGCAAGAATCACTAGCATACATTTTCCTGTTTTACGCTACTTTGCTATATTTGCTTGTCGTTGCTTAATTGGTCGCGGAAACTGTGGAAACCTTAGTGTTCCTGATATTATTATTTTGTTCCATGGTTTATTCCGTGATAACTCTGTTAGTATGGGCGGTATTATTGCTAAACGGTTAAGTCTGAACCGTACAAAGGGCCCCGTCTTTGGAGGTATTTACGCTTCACGCCTTGCTGCACACTATAACATACCTATTAGGCACTATGAAAAAGAAGAAAAATTACTGCCCACTGCTTATTTAGATTATAAGAGTATGGTAGCGCATGAATTTATTGTTAAGAATAGGGAAGGGGCGCTTAAATACAAACTGTTCTTTGATAAACATCACCCTGAGACTATTACCTTGCCTGCTCCTTCCTTGTTTGATTTATCTGCAGGTCCGTATCTCGTTCCGCTGGCAGCCATTCACGCCTACCGGAACCCTACATCAGCCACGGAGCCGGAACCATAATTTGATCCTCCACGACAGTCTAATTACCAGTGGGATCCGGAGATGATTGCCAATCAGTGGAAATCAGGAGCTTCTTCATCTCAGTATGACCCCGGCTACAACTACGGATATCCGCCAGGCCATCCGTGGCAATAAACCAACTTAGGCCAAAAGCCTAAGCTTGGGGGAGTACGTATTTCCCACCGACATTACATTCATGTTCACACACTCATTGCTAGATGTCGGTGCTCATACTTTTTCACTGTAATATCCATGCTAGTTTATTTTCTTTTTACGCTTTCTTCTTGTGTGTTTAATAAATCTTAAGAAAAACCAAAAAAATTAGTAATAGCTTTAGCTAGTTTACTTTTCTTGCTGTAGTAGTAATAATTAAAAAGAAAACCCAAAAATATTTCCGGTTCTTCTTTTGCTTGTTGGGAGCTTTCCTGTGTAAATAGTTTTATTTCTTTTCTTTTCTTTGGGGTCGATAGGAGAAGACCATGATTAAATTGTTGACGTGGCTCCTATACGCATTATTGTTGATTTAACCAAGAGCCCATATTGCCTTGTTTTCTCCTGTTTATTGAATGCTCGCAGATTCCAGCTTAGTCCAATGCACGTGCACTCTTATTATTTTCACATCGTTTGGTCGTGCAAGTGAAAGGCAATAATGACGATATATGATGGACTGATTGAGATGGGAGAAACTGGTATGAACTCGACCTCTCTTGTTTTTGTAAATATGATTAGTTCATCGTTCCTGATTCAGCCTATTATGAATGAACATGTTTGCAATGACAATTAGAGATTATAGTTACTTATGCCATGCTTAATTAGCTAGGAGTTTATAATGGTTTACCTTGCGTGCCAACATGTTATTAAAATGGTTGTAATGTGGTATGATGGGGTGGTATCCTCCTTTGAATGATTTAAGTGACTCGACTTGGCACATGTTCACACATGTAGTTGAAACAAATCAACATAGCCTTCACGATATTTATGTTCATGGTGGATTATATCCTACTCATGCTTGCACTCCATGTTTATTAATTTTAATGCATGTTCATGACTGTTGTCGCTCTCTAGTTGGTCGCTTCCCAGTCTTTTGCTAGCCTTCACTTGTACTAAGCGGGAATACTGCTTGTGCATCCAATCCCTTAAACCCCAAAGTTATGCCATATGAGTCCACCATACCTTCCTATATGCGGTATCTACCTGCCGTTCCAAGCAAATTTGTATGTGCCAAACTCTAAACCTTCAAATGAAATTCTGTTTTGTATGCTCGAATAGCTCATGTATCAACTAGGGATGTCCGTATCTTCCATGTTGGGCGGGTTATTCTCAAGAGGAGTGGACTCCGCTCCTCACTCACGAGAAAATGGCTAGTCACCGGGATGCCCAGTCCCATGCTTATGCAAATCAAATAAAAATAATTGCAAACAAAACTCCCCCTGGGACTATTGTTAGTTGGAGGCACTCGTTGTTTCGAGCAAGCCATGGATTGATGCTTGTGGTGGAGGGGGAGTATAAACTTTACCATTCTGTTTGGGAACCGCCTATAATGTGTGTAGCATGGAAGATATTGCCTTCTCTTGGTTGTTATGTTGACAATGAAAGTATGCCGCTCAAAATATTATTTATCTCTATTTCAAAATCGAGCTCTGGCACCTCTACAAATCCCTGCTTCCCTCTGCGAAGGGCCTATCTATTTACTTTTATGTTGAGTCATCACCCTCTTATTAAAAAGCACCAGCTGGAGAGCACTGCTGTCATTTGCATCCATTATTATTAATTTATATTGGGTATGACTATGACTGGATCTCTTTTACCATGAATTACAATGTCTAGTCAGTCCTTGATCTTTAAAGGTGCTCTGCATTTATGTTTTGCGGTCTTAGAAAGGGCTAGCGAGATACCATCTTATTATATCATATGATGATTGTTTTGAGAAAGTGTTGTCATCCGAGATTTATTATTATTGCTCACTAGTTGATTATGCCATTGACATGAGTAAACATGAGACCTAAATATTATTGTGAATGTGGTTAGTTATAATCTTTGCTGAAAACTTGAATGTTGGCTTTACATATTTACAACAACAAGAGCAAACAGAGTTTGTAAAAGTTTTTCTTTATCAACTGAATTGCTTGAGGACAAGCAAAGGTTTAAGCTTGGGGGAGTTGATACGTCTCCGTCGTATCTACTTTTCCAAACACTTTTGCCCTTGTTTTGGACTCTAACTTGCATGATTTGAATGGAACTAACCCGGACAGACGCTGTTTTCAGCAGAATTACCATGGTGTTATTTATGTGCAGAAACAAAAGTTCTCGGAATGACTTGAAACTCCACGGAACTTATTTTTGGAAAATATTAAAAATACTGGAAGAAGAATCCATGTCAGGGGGGCCTCCACCTGTCCACGAGGGTGGGGGCGCGCCTGCCCCCTGGGCGCGCCCCCTACCTCGTGGGCCCCCTGACGCTCCACCGACCTTAACTCCAACTCCATATATTCATGTTCGGGGAGAAAAAAATCGGGGAGAAGGATTCATCGCATTTTACGATACGGAGCCACCGCCAAGCCCTAAAACCTCTCGGGAGGGCTAATCTGGAGTCCGTTCGGGGCTTCGGAGAGGGGAATCCGTCGCCATCGTCATCATCAACCATCCTCCATCACCAATTTCATGATGCTCACCGCCGTGCGTGAGTAATTCCATCGTGGGCTTGCTGGACGGTGATGGGTTGGATGAGATTTATCATGTAATCGAGTTAGTTTTGTTAGGGTTTGATCCCTAGTATCCACTATGTTCTGAGATTGATGTTGCTATGACTTTACTATGCTTAATGCTTGTCACTAGGGCCCGAGTGCCATGATTTCAGATCTGAACCTATTATGTTTTCATGAATATATGTGAGTTCTTGATCCTATCTTGCAAGTCTATAGTCACCTACTATGTGTTATGATCCGGCAACCCCGAAGTGACAATAATCGGGAGCACTCCCGGTGATGACCATAGTTTGAGGAGTTCATGTATTCACTATGTGTTAATGCTTTGGTCCGGTACTCTATTAAAAGGAGGCCTTAATATCCCTTAGTTTCCATTAGGACCCCGCTGCCACAGGAGGGTAGGACAAAAGATGTCATGCAAGTTCTTTTCCATAAGCACGTATGACTATATTCGGAATACATGCCTACATTACATTGATGAATTGGAGCTAGTTATGTGTCACCCTATGTTATGGCTGTTACATGATGAACCGCATCCAGCATAATTCTCCATCACCGATCCAATGCCTATGAGCTTTTCACATACTGCTTTTCGCTTATTTACTTTTCCGTTGCTACTGTTACAATCACTACAAAACCCAAAAATATTACTTTTGCTACCATTACCATTACTTCCATATTACTTTGCTACTAAATACCTTGCTGCAGATACTAAGTTACCCAGGTGTGGTTGAATTGACAACTCAACTGCTAATACTTGAGAATATTCTTTGGTTCCCCTTGTGTCGAATCAATAAATTTGGGTTGAATACTCTACCCTCAAAAACTGTTGCGATCCCCTATACTTGTGGGTTATCAGAGAACCTTTCCCCATCTAGGGGGGAGGCCATGGAGGAGGAAGCACAAGGGGGAGAACCTCTCCTCCTCTCTCTTGGTGGCACCAGAGTGCCATCGAGAGGGGAATCATCGCCGCGGTGATCGTCTTCATCAACATCACCATCATGATCTATTTTACGTGGTCCACTCTCCCGCACCCCGCTGTAATACCTACTTGAACATGGTGCTTTATGACACATATTTTGATCCAATGATATGTTTCCATTTTATGATGTTTTGAGTAGATATCTTTTTTCCTTGGGTTGATTGATGATCTAGATTGGTACGAGTTGTATGTTTTATTTTGGTGCTGTCCTATCGTGCCCTCCGTGTCACGCAAGCGTGAGGGATTCCCGCTATAGGGTGTTGCAATACGTTCATGATTCGCTTATAGTGGGTTGGTGAGTGACTGAAACACAAACCCGAGTAAGGGGGTTGTTGCGTATGGGAATAAAGAGGACTTGATGCTTTAATGCTATGGTTGGGTTTTACCTTAATGATCTTTAGTAGTTGCGGATGCTTGCTAGAGTTCCAATCATAAGTGCATATGATCCAAGTAGAGAAAGTATGTTAGCTTATGCCTCTCCCTCATATGAAATTGCAATGACGACTGCCGGTCTTGTTAACAATTGCCTAGGACAATTCCGCACACCGATCCACCAATGATTCCACACTCGCTATTTATAATATTTGGTAATATATTCTAACTTTATGATAACAGCACCTACTTTTATATTTTAGCTCTCCGATATCATGCAAGATTATCCTCTTCATACCCACAACGCAGTTTTATTTCTCGTTGCTAGTTGGAAGCAAACGTTCGGTGTACGTAGAGTCGTATCAGTGGCAGATAGGGCTTGAGAGAATATTGATCTTACCTTTAGCTCCTTGTGGGTTCTACACGCCATACTTATCACTTCCACATTTGGAAATTTCTACGATGATTCCCTACACTTGGGGATTATCAAGCTCTTTTCTGGCGCCGTTGCCGGGGAGCAATAGCGTGGGGTTGATATTCTAGTGTGTGCTTGTTTGCTTTCTTCACCAAGTAGATTTTGTTTTTCCTTTTTGCTTCTGTTTAGTTGTGGGTGAAACATACAAAAAAAATTAAAAGAATGAAAATGCAAAAAATTTACTTGCCTCTCATGCCTAAAAAGTTTTTCAAAAAGAGAAGTGATTGGAAAGTTATGCATTGAAGAAGTGAGGGTCGACCTTGAGCACTTGTGTTCATGCTCATGGAAACAATGTAGAATTTTTCATGGAAGTTTCTCTGTAAATAATCATCCCCTTGTATATATTCATTGTATTATAAAAATAATGTGCCAAGCTTTGGTTTTAGGATGATTAGATTACTTGTTTATTATGTGCAGAACAAAAACAGAAACTTTGGCTGTAGTGCATGAATTTACATTTTTTAATAGAAGGTCAAATGGGTCTGAAACTTTTTGCACATTACGTCTGTACAAATTTTTCAAATTTTAAAATTTATTTCATAATTTTAGTAGTTACAGAAGTTTGCTAAACTTCCAGATTACTACAGACTGTCCTGTTTAAGACAGATTCTGTTTTTGATGCATTGCTTGCTTGTTTTGATGAAACTATCGATTTCTATCAGTCGATTAAGCCATGGAAAAGTTATATTACAGTAGTTATAATGCAAAAACAAAATATGAATTGGTTTGCAACAGTACTTATAGTAGTGATTTGCTTTGTTATACTAACGGATCTCACAAAGTTTTTGTTATGTTTTTGTGGATGATGTGTTCGAAGAACGAGGAGTTACCGATGTGAGAAGAATAAAGAGAGGCAAGAGTTCAAGCTTGGGAATTCCCAAGGCACCCCAAGTAAATATTTCAAAGGATACTCCAGCATGTAATCTTGGGGATGCCCCGGTTGGCATCCCATCTTTCTTCTTCAACATATATCGGTATACCTCGGTTTTTGTTTTGTTCACATGATTTGTGTCCTTTGTGTTTTTCTTTTTCTTTAAGAACCATGCTAGTATGAGATGTCCCTTCATCAATTTATAGAGTACTTCATGTGCTTCACTTATATCTTTTAAGAATGATCTTATAGAATTTCTCTTTGTGCTTCACTTAAATCTTTTGAGTATGGTTTTATAGAATGCTTCGTGTGCTTCACTTATATATATTGAGCATGGATATTTGTTAGTCTATGTTAATTGTAGAATGCTCCATGAACTTCACTTATATATTTTGGAGTATGAATAATACTATCATTTAAAGTGGGTTTGGAAGAGTGTCAACTTTAGGAATTGGTGATCCCACTATTCTGGAGGGTGTTGAATCTTAGTGTGATATTTATGGAAGTGGATTTGGAAGAGTGTCAACTTTAGCTAGTAATGATTCCACTATTTCAGAAGAGGTTCCAATTGAGTATGAGAACAAAGTTGCTATCCATGATGCTACTGAAAATTATTATGAGGGAGGTATACATGCTTGTAGGAGTTGCAATAATATCAAGTTTCCTCTCTATGTGCTTAAAGTTTTGAAGTTATACTTGTTTTGCCTTCCTATGCTAGTTGATTCTTGTTCCCATAAGTTGTGTGCTCACAAAATCCCTAGGCATAGGAAGTAGGTTAGATTTAAATGTGCTAGTCATATTCTTCATGATGCTCTCTTTGTGTTTCAATTCTTTTCTTTTATGCGAGTATCATTGAAATCATCATGCCTACCTAAAAGGCATTAAAGAAAAACGGAGACAACCCAATATTTACCCTTACTGTTTTTGTGTGTTTACATGATTAAGCTACTGTAGTAATCATGTTTTATAGCTTTTGTTTCAATAAAGTGCCAAGTAAGACCTTTGGGAAGACTTGGGTGAAAGTTATTGTGATCTTGCTGTAAAAAAACAGAAACTTTGCGCTCACGAGAATAGATGTAATTGTTTAAAGAAGAGTTCTTTTGAGTTGACTCTTTTTGGAGAAGATTAATAGACAAATTACTCACGTCCAACAATTTATTTAATAATTTTTGGAGTAGCAGAAGTATGGTTATTGTTCAGATCATTACAGACTGTTCTGTTTCTGACAGATTCTGTTTTCATTGCATTGTTTGCTTGTTTTCTAATTTCTATGGCTTATATTTCTCAATATAAATTGTAGAAATGATATGGTACAGTAGGCATTGTGTGATAAAAATTATGAACCTTGTCTTTGACAGTACCAAAGTGAATGGTTTACCCTTCATCATACTAACCTATCTCACGAAGTTTCGGTAAGTTTTGTGTGATTGAAGTTTTCAAGCTTTGGGTGAGATATCGATATGAGGAGAATAAGGAGTGGAAAGACACTAATCTTGGGGATGCCCAAGGCACCCCAAGGTAATATTCAAGGAAGACTCAAGCACCTAAGCTTGGGGATGCCCCGGAAGGCATCCCCTCTTTCGTCTTCAAAACTATCGGTATACCTTACTCGGAGCTATATTTTTATTCGTCACATGATATGTGTTTTGCTTGGAGCGTGTTTTCAATTTTACTTGCTGTTTGAATAAAATCATTGGATCTGAAATATTGAATGAAAAAGAATCCTCCCATGGCTAGTTAATTATTTGACTACTCAGTGTTCTTCACTCATATCTTTTGGAGTAGTTTGTCATTTACTCATGTGCTTCACGTATATCCTATGAGTAAATGGTTGAATGAATTGAATGTCATAAATCTGAATTTATATATGTTTCATATGCTTATAACATGGGGAGTAATGACTTCACACATAATAAGTATAGGTAGTAAACTTATTGAAGGATAGCAAACGTAGAATTGGTCACTTGAACAATTCATGAAAGAATATTGAAGGAAGAGAGATTTCACATATAAATATACTATCTTGGACATCTTTTGTAATTGTGAGCACTCATTAAAATATGACATGCTAAAAGGTTGATGTTGGACAAGGAAGACAATGTAATGGGTTATGTTTTCTTATATCCGAAATAAACTATATTGTCTTGGATCATCCAACATGCTGAGCTTGCCTTTCCCCCTCATGCTAGCCAAATTCTTTGTACCAAGTAGAGATACTACTTGTGCTTCCGAATATCCCTTAAACTAGTTTTGCCATGAGAGTCCACCATACCCACCTATGGATTGAGTAAGACCCTTGAAGTAAGTTGTCATCGGTGCATGCAATAAAAATTGCTCTCTAAATATGTATGATCTATTAGTGTGAAGAAAATAAGCTTTATACGAACTTGTGATAGGGAAGAAATAAAAGCGACGGACTGCATAATAAAGGTCTCTATCACAAGAGGCAATATAAAGTGACGTTCTTTTGCATTAAGATTTTGTGCATCCAACCATAAAAGCGCATGACAACCTCTGCTTCCCTCTGTGAAGGGCCTATCTTTTACTTTTATTCTTCTACCTTATGCAAGAGTCATGGTGATCTTCACCTTTCCTTTTTACATTTTATCCTTTGGCAAGCACATTGTGTTGGAAAGATCCCGATATATATATATATCCAATTGGATGTAAGTTATCATGAACTATTATTGTTGACATTACCCTTGAGGTAAAAGGTTGGGAGGCAAAACTATAAGCCCCTATCTTTCTCTGTGTCCGATTAAAACTTTGAACCCATAAATATCACGTGAGTGTTAGCAATTGTGAAAGATTAAATGATAGTTGAGTATGTGGAGTTTGCTGAATCAAAGCTCTGACATAGACCCTTCCTGAAAATAAGATGAATTGCAATTGTTTGATAACTAAGAGCACTGTTTGTTAGTTTTCAAGAAAGTTTATGATCTATACTTTAACATGTGAATAGCTTGTTACTTGATCATGAAAAGTTTTATGAGATGAGCTACTGTTATGACATATAATGATGCTAGAAAAGGTGATTAAAATTATCATTGATCAAACTTGTACACCTGCTAGCATTCACACTTCATAAATTATTTCTTTTATCATTTACCTACTCGAGGACGAGCAGGAATTAAGCTTGGGGATGCTGATACGTCTCCAGCGTATCTATAATTTATGAAGTATTCATGCTATTATATTATCCATCTTAGGTGTTTTATATGCTATTTTATATGATTTTTGGGACTAACCTATTAACCTAGAGCCCAGTGCCAGTTTCTGTTTTCTCCTTGTTTTAGAGTACCGCAGAAAAGGAAAACCAAACGGAGTCCAATTGACCTGAAACTTGACGGAGCTTGTTTTTGGACCAGAAGAAGACCACGGAGCATCGGAGTTGGCCCAGAAGAGTCCCGGGCTGCCCACGAGGGTGGGGGCGCGCCCCCCTGCCTCGTGGACAACCCGGAGACCCCCTGACGTGAAATCAACGCCAACTTCTCCTATATATACCCAAACTTCTAGAAAGAAACCTAGATCGGAAGTTCCGCCGCCGCAAGCCTCTGTAGCCACGAGAAATCAATCTAGGCCCTCTCCGGCACCCTACCGGAGGGGGCCATCATCACCGGTGGCCATGGAGGAGTATCCCGGAGAGGCCATCATCGCCATGAAGGCCAAGGACCAGAGGGAGAACCTTTCCCCATCTAGGGGGGAGGCCATGGAGGAGGAAGCACAAGGGGGAGAACCTCTCCTCCTCTCTCTTGGTGGCACCGGAGTGCCATCGAGAGGGGAATCATCGTCGCGGTGATCGTCTTCATCAACATCACCATCATCATCACCATCCTCATCTATTTTACGCGGTCCACTCTCCCGCACCCCGCTGTAATACCTACTTGAACATGGTGCTTTATGCCACATATTATGATCCAATGATGTGTTGCCATCTTATGATGTTTTGAGTAGATACCTTTTGTCCTTGGGTTGATTGATGATCTAGATTGGTACGAGTTGTATGTTTTATTTTGGTACTGTCCTATGGTGCCCTCCATGTCGCGCAAGCGTGAGGGATTCCCGCTGTAGGGTGGTGCAATACGTTCATGATTCGCTTATAGTGGGTTGGTGAGTGACTGAAACACAAACCCGAGTAAGGGGGTTGTTGCGTATGGGAATAAAGAGGACTTGATGCTTTAATGCTATGGTTGGGTTTTACCTTAATGATCTTTAGTAGTTGCGGATGCTTGCTAGAGTTCCAATCATAAGTGCATATGATCCAAGTAGAGAAAGTATGTTAGCTTATGCCTCTCCCTCATATGAAATTGCAATGACGACTGTCGGTCTTGTTAACAATTGCATAGGACAATTCCGCACACCGATCCACCATTATTCCACACTCGCTATTTATAATATTTAGTAATATATTCTAACTTTATGATAACAGCACCTACTTTTATATTTTAGCTCTGCGATATCATGCAAGGTTATCCTCTTCATACCCACAACGCAGTTTTATTTCTCATTGCTAGTTGGAAGCAAACGTTCGGTGTACGTAGAGTCGTATCAGTGGCAGATAGGGCTTGAGAGAATATTGATCTTACCTTTAGCTCCTTGGGGGTTCGACACTCCATACTTATCACTTCCACCTTTGGAAATTGCTACGATGATTCCCTGCACTTGGGGATTATCAATACCCCGAAAACATTCGAGAGCACTACGAAACCCTATTTCCACCGCCGCAACCTTCTGTACCCGTGAGATCCCATCTTGGGGCCTTTTCCGGCGCTCCGCCGGAGGGGGAATTGATCACGGAGGGCTTCTACATCAACACCATAGCCTCTCCGATGATGTGTGAGTAGTTTACAACAGACGTTCGGGTCCATAGTTATTAGCTAGATGGCTTCTTCTCTCTCTTTGGATCTCAATAGAAAGTTCTCCTCGATTCTCTTGGAGATCTATTTGATGTATTTCTTTTTGCGGTGTGTTTGTCGAGATCCGATGAATTGTGGGTTTATGATCAAGATTATCTATGAACAATATTTGGTTCTTCTCTGAATTCTTATATGTATGATTTGATATCTTTGCAAGTCTTCGAATTATCAGTTTGGTTTGGCCTACTAGATTGATCTTTCTTGCAATGGGAGAAGTGCTTAGCTTTGGGTTCAATCTTGCGGTGTCCTTTCCCAGTGACAGCAGGCGCAACAAGGCACGTATTGTTCATCGAGGATAAAAATATGGGGTTTATATCATATTGCTTGAGTTTATCCCTCTACATCATGTCATCTTGCCTAATGCGTTACTCCGTTCTTATGAACTTAATACTCTAGATGCATGCTGGATAGCGGTCGATGTGTGGAGTAATAGTAGTAGATGCAGAATCGTTTCGGTCTACTTGTCGCGGACGTGATGCCTATATACATGATCATGCCTAGATATTCTCATAACTATGCACTTTTCTATCAATTGCTCGACAGTAATTTGTTCACCCACCGTAGATTATGCTATCTTGAGAGAAGCCACTAGTGAAACCTATGGCCCCTGGGTCTATTTTCCACCATATAAGTTTCCGATCTATTTTATTTTGCAATCTTTACTTTTCAATCTATACAACAAAAATACCAAAAATATTTATCTTATTATCTCTATCAGATCTCACTTTTGCAAGTGGCCGTGAAGGGATTGACAACCCCTTTATCGCGTTCGTTGCAAGGTTCTTATTTGTTTGTGTAGGTACAAGGCGACGTGTGTGTATCCTCCTACAGGATTGATACCTTGGTTCTCAAAAACTGAGGGAAATACTTACGTTACTTTGCTGCATCACCCTTTCCTCTTCAAGGGAAAACCAACGCATGCTCAAGAGGTAGCAGTGTGCATCCAACTTGCTTGCTCACGAAGACCTAGGACATTTTGAGGAAGCCCATCATTGGAATATACAAGCCAAGTTCTATAATGAAAAATTCCCACTCGTATATGAAAGTGACAAAATAAGAGACTCTTTATCATGAAGATCATGTTGCTACTTTGAAGCACAAGTGTGGAAAAAGGATAGTAACATGGCCCCTTTCTTTCTTTTTCTCTCATTTTTTTATATTTTTATTTGGGCCTTCTCCTTTTTTAAGGCCTCTTATTTTTATTTGGGCTTCGTTGGCCTCTTTTATTTTTTTATTTTTCGTCCGGAGTCTCATCCCGACTTGTGGGGAAATCATAGTCTCCATCATCCTTTCCTCACATGGGACAATGTTCTAATAATGAAAATCATCACACTTTTATTTACTTACAACTCAATACTTAGAACAAAACTAGTAAGATGCCCGTGCTACGCTAGGCGGTCACAAAAGATCACGTGAAACATTATTGTTTATTTAAATTATGTCCAAGATCCAATTCATTGCTATGTCCCGCAAAAAATAGTTCCTAGACATTAATCAAACGATGTTATATTGTTGATAGGTAGGCATCGAGCACAATCAAACATATGGTTTCCGTCCGCCTTTTTAGTAGAAGCAATTCTTTCTTGCAAAGAACCCATTTCTATACACTATTTCGAGCAAAAATCGATGGAATTCCACATCTCTTGCCATTTGAGGCAATATAAGAACTTGTCTCCTTAGAGATTACATATACTGTTCGTCCAAGCCAAACCTTCTCTTCACCATCTTGACCTTGCAGGAAGATTTTTTGTTCTCCTTAGTCCTTACTCAGCTTTCTCATTACTGACTGCAAATAGAAAATCTGACCACACATTTGGCAATCGGGACGACACTGGCCAGCTATTTCTCCGAATTCAGGAGAACTCAGCATGAAGAGAGGAAACACAAATAGAAACACGTTATACATAACTTGCATACATACGAGAGTATTAAAATTCAAAAGTGTTGCATGTACAGGAATAATTGATTCCGCAATATAGAAAACATCATAAATGCCTGCCATCCCAAGTTATTCATACAATGTAAATATTTGACACATGACATGCAAGAACTGAGCTCGAACACAGATTCTAGTGTAGTGTTATACACTGCTATGGAACAACATCTGCATAAATATCGTATGACTAAATATTCAAACAGTTTAATTAGAAGAGGTGATTTGCTATGGAACAACATTTGCATAAATATCGTATGACTAAATATTCAAACAGTTTAATTAGAAGAGGTGATTTGCTATGGAACAACATCTGCATAAATATCGTATGACAACATCGTCTTCTGATGTTCAGTGCCTTCATCTCTAACTGTCCTCTTCCTTCTATGTTCCAATCCTAGGTTAGTGTAGCCATGCATACTACATAATACCGTATTAAAAGAAATCACATGTCACTGAGAAGGCAATTCAATATGGTGATATTAGTTTCCCTCTTTCCTTCTCATGTGCTCCTGCCAAACACTCAAGCATATCAAGCATTATAACTATGTAAATATTAATGAAGAAACAAAACATGTTGTGATCTGGAAGAAAAAAAATTGGTGCTCTTAAGTCTTAAAACACTTCCATGGGCACCACTTTTTCTAGCACAAATCAGTAAATATGGCGTTTCTTCAGGAAAAAATGTATTTTGTTAGAAGACACAAATATGTTTGTTGCAAAAAGTCCAGACTTTTTTATTCTTTTTTTTGTTTCACACCATTCATCCTAGAGCTGCTTTGGCTCCATATTGAATATTTGACTTTATTTTCAGCACTCACAATTCCCTCCAAATCTCTCTGCTCTCTCTCTCTCTATCACCCAAGGTGGAAGAAGAACAGAGGAAGAACACTGAAGTTTTGTGCAGCGCTCTGAATGTTGCTTTTCTGTTTCACTTTTATTATCTCTAACAGAAGGCAAACATGTCGCAGGTCTTGCCCTCTTACCGGATCGTGCCATCCCACAACCGAGAACAAGTCCTTATAGGCCTACAAACAAGCCTCAGGATCGTACAGCCCAAGTCCTCAGGCGTCGCTAACAGTTTAACTGAAACTTCTGAAACTACTGAAGAAAACTGCTAACTGAAACTACTGAAGAAAGCTGCAGCTAGAAAAACGCTACCAAACTACTAATCAAGCCACACTGGTTTATTTGCTAACATTTATATCGCTGAATCTTAAGAAAAACAAAGAAGTAAGCTAGTCTAGGGGAAAATCCAGTTTGTGAGGGAAACTTTGCATGACGGTTCTAACCAAAAGCTAAGAATCAAATAATTGATGTATTCCTTTTCGTTTGAGAAGGCAAGTTATGATTAGATTTCATGAGACACCTCAAAATTATCATTCAGCTTCTCAAGAGGAGCATCTGATGTGGCCCCGACCAAACAATACTAAAGTTTTTCAAAACTAATTAAAATAACATGAATATACCTTGTTCAAACAAATATTCTAAAAATTATGCCGGTTCACGTAGGTATATGAGTCTGAAGTCATATATTGTCTTAGGAAAAATACACAGTTTCCCATGGGATTCTAATCATACAGACGTTACATAATATCAAAATTTACTTGCAAAGAATTAAAACAGATATATGAACTCATAGGGGTTTAGGGTAACACACGATGAGAAGGAAGGCACATGTTGAAGTCGTGAAAAATTTATCTACAAGCAACACAACACTCATTATCGGGCATCTCTCCCAGACCACATATTAGAAGGATATTACTAATGCTGCATACCTTTTTTCAATTAGCATTTCCAAATAGAAATCTTCTGCTAGTGGATGAGACGAAGACAATACTGCATGCCGTTCTTGCTCCATTAATCTCATACAACCACACAAGTGTATATATGCTGTTTTGTAAAAAAGGATTACTCAGATTCCGTTCAATATACAATAATTAATATACAGGGAAGTAAAATTACTTGATACAACAAAGTGGAAAAGCTTATCTTTAAAGTAGGGCTTGAGATCTTTTCCACTTAAGAAGACATTTAGCAAGAGCGCTACTACACAGCCGACGGGTTCTGGACGATCTTCGGATGATGCAGCGCATCAAGCCATCGATGCATAGAGCAAAGGTAAACAGCACCATTCAATTCTTCAATCGTCCAGAGTTCGGCCAGCAACTGTCGTGTGTACAGTAATTCTGTTTAGCAATGCTTGATAACACTGCTCCATTTTCCTTGAGCAATAAATCTGACACAGATCACAATGGAAAAAAAATCTGAATATTGAATAGAAAATCTAGTACCAACCCGAGGGGATGGTTCTCAGTAATTTCCCCAAGGATAAATCTGTAGTTCTCGAGGTACTTCGCAGATCCACAACCAATTAGTTTTTAAACATATTTAGGAGAGGCAATGGTTTCAATCACATAGCTGCACAAATCACACATCTCTGCTCCAAAACAATGACAAACTTCTTTGGGTCTGACAAAGAAACACAAAACTTATGGAGGGATGAACCACTTTTGGGATTTGGGAACAAACACAGTGGCTTGAGGTAGTTGGCACCGGCACTGCCGGGAACGAGTAGTTCGCCACCAGCCGAAATCCTCCGGCGGGCAGCAGTAGGTGGCGTCGCAGCCAGCGGCGTACTTTTGAAGGTCGATGTCGGAGGATACGGGGAGCGGGCGGAAGAGATGGCGATCAGGAGGATGATGTGGTGCTGGTGCGTGGTGGGGCTACTGCAACAAGAAAGGGAGGAAGCAAGAGAGGCGTCAGGGTACGGCGGCGGCAGCGGCGCACTTCCGGGCATTGGACCGCAGGAGATGGGGGAGGGGGTGAAGGGATGACGCGGAAGAGGGCGTCATGGTGGAGATGCTGGGCGGGCTGCGGCACAAAAGGAGGACGAGCCGGCGGACGGGTGGCGTCGGCGGCGTATGTGCTTGCCGAGCTCGGCGCCAGAGGAGACGGGCAAAAGGGGGTGGAGGAGATGGTGGGGAGGACGGGATTTTGCGGTGGTGGTGAGCGCTGGGGCTGATGAGAGCAGGCGTGAGAGGCTTGGGGGTGGATGGCGCCGACAACGGCCATCGAGCGAGATCGATTCCAGTGACATCGAGCGAGATCGGTGGTTCTTCCAGCGCCTTCTTTTTCAGATGGATTTTGATGAGTTGGGGGCGCCAGTGCTGAACGGGAGAGATGGGACTTGGAGGGGCTATCTGCAAATGTGTGAAGTGAAGCAGGCGTCTTTCTGTAAAATTGCACAGATTGCTTTGTGTTGTGCGTCGGATGCAGATCCGACGATCCGAAACGCAAGATGGCAGGCACACCATCATCACCAACTCAGATTTTTATAGGAGTAGAGATATGACTCTATGTGAATGCCTCCGGCAGTGTACCAGGATATGCAATGAATCAAGAGTGACATGTATGAAAGAATTGTGAAGGTGGCCTTGCCACAAATACGATGTCAACTACATGATCATGCAAAGCAATATGACAATGATGGAGCGTGTCATAATAAACGGAACGGTGGAAAGTTGCACGGCAATATATCTCGGAATGGCTATGGAAATGCATAATAGGTAGGTATGGTGGCTATTTTGAGGAAGATATAAGGAGGCTTATGTGTGATAGAGCGTATCATATCACGGGGTTTGGATGCACCGGCGAAGTTTGCACCACCTCTCGAGGTGAGAAAGGGCAATGCACGGTACCGAAGAGGCTAGCAACGATGGAAGGGTGAGAGTGCGTATAATCCATGGACTCAACATTAGCCATAAAGAACTCACATACTTATTGCAAAAAACTACAAGTCATCAAAACCAAGCACTACGCGCATGCTCCTAGGGGGATAGATTGGTAGGAAAAGACCATCGCTCGTCCCCGACCGCCACTCATAAGGAAAGCAATCAAAGAACACCTCATGCTTCAAATTTGTCACACAACATTTATCATACGTGCATGCTACGGGACTTGCAAACCTCAACACAAGTGTTTCTCAATTACACAATTACTCAACTAGCACGACTCTAATATTACCATCTTTATATCTCAAAACAACTATCAAGTATCAAACTTTTCATAATATTTAATGCACTCTATATGAAAGTTTTTATTATACCCATCTTGGATGCCTATCATATAAGGACTAATTTTATAGCCAAAGGAAACTACCATGAAGTTCTAAAAGACTCTCAAAATAATATAAGTGAAGCATGAGAGATCAGTAATTTCTATAAAAGAAAACCACCACTGTGCTCTAAAAAGGTATAAGTGAAGCACTAGAGCAAAATTATCTAGCTCAAAAGATATAAGTGAAGCACATAGAGTATTCTAATAAATTCCAATTCATGTGTGTCTCTCCAAAAGGTGTGTACAGAAAGGATGATTGTGATAAACTAAAAAGCAAAGATTCAAATCATACAAGACACTCCAAGCAAAACACATATCATGTGGTGAATAAAAATATAGCCTCAAGTAAAGTTACCGATAGACGAAGACGAAGAGGGGATGCCTTCCGGGGCATCCCCAAGACTAGGCTTTTGGTTGTCCTTGAATTTTACCTTGGGGTACCTTGGGCATCCCCAATCTTAGGCTCTTGCCACTCCTTATTCCAAAATCCATCAAATCTTTACCCAAAAACTTGAAAACTTCACAACACAAAACTTCAACAGAAAATCTCATGAGCTCCGTTAGTGTAAGAAAACAAACCAGCACTTTACTTTACTGTAATGAACTCACTCTTTATTTATATTGGTGTTAAACCTACTGTATTCCAACTTCTCTATGGTTCATACCCCCCGATACTAGCCATAGATTCACCAAAATAAGCAATCAACACACGAAAAACAGAATCTGTCAAAAACATAACAGTCTGTAGTAATCTCTATCAAACTTATACTTCTGGAACTCCCCAAATTCTGAAATAAATTGGAGGACGTGAGGAATTTATTTATTAATCATATGCAAAAATATTCAACCTAAAATCACTCTCCAGTAAAAAATGGCAGCTAATCTCGTGAGCGCTAAAGTTTATGTTTTTTACAGCAAGATCACAAAGACTTCACCCAAGTCTTCCCAAAGGTTCTACTTGGCACAAACACTAATTAAACATAAAACCACATCTAAACAGGGGCTAGATGAATTATTTATTACTAAACAGGAACATAAAGCAAGGAACAAAAATAAAATTGGGTTGCCTCCCAACAAGCGCTGTCGTTTAACGCCCCTAGCTAGGCATAAAAACAAGAATAGATCTAGGTATTGTCATCTTTGGTATGCAATCCATAAGTGGCTCTCATAATAGATTCATAAGGTAATTTAAGTTTCTTCTTAGGAAAGTGTTCCATGCCTTTCCTTAATGGAAATTGTAATCTAATATTTCCTTCTTTCATATCAATAATTGCACCAATCGTTCTAAGGAAAGGTCTACCAAGAATAATAGGACATGTAGGATTGCAATCTATATCAAGAACAATGAAATCTATGGACACATAATTCCTATTTGCAACAATAAGAACATCATTAATCCTTCCCATAGGTTTCTTAATGGTGGAATCTGCAAGATGCAAATTTAAAGAACAATCATCAAATTCACGAAAACCTAACACATCACAGAAAGTTTTTGGAATCGTGGAAACACTAGCACCCAAATCACATAAGGCATAGCATTCATGATCTTTAATCTTAATTTTAATAGTAGGTTCCCACTCATCGTAAAGTTTTCTAGGGATAGAAACTTCTAATTCAAGTTTTTCTTCATAAAATTGCATTAAAGCATGAACGATATGTTTAGTAAAAGCTTTGTTTTGATCATACGCATGAGGAGAATTGAACATGGATTGCAACAAGGAAATACAATCTATCAAAGAAGAATTATCATAATTAAATTCCTTGAAATCCAAAATAGTGGGTTCATTGCTATGTAAAGTTTTGACCTCTTCAATCCCACTTTTACCAATTTTTGTATCAAGATCTAAAAACTCCGAATCATTGGGACGCCTTTTAACTAAAGTTGACTCGTCTCCAGTCCCATCTTTATCAAGATTCATATTGGAAAACAAAGATTTAATAGGAGACACATCAATCACTTTTAGATCTTCATCATTATTATCATGAAAACTAGAAGAACAAGCTTTCACAAAGCAATCTTTTTTAGCACGCATCTGTAACGCCCGGATAATCATGCTACAGTAATCTCACGTTAATGATGGCACGTCACCTTTGTCACTGTAATTAATCTCGGGTTAATTCAAAACCGCTTCAAATTTAAATCCTAAATAAGTCAAACGACAAAAGTTTTCAAATATTAAAATAAAGATGTTCGGGAGATGCCATATTTTGCATAAGTAAATATGGTGTGGTAAACACATTTTTATAAAATGCCTAAATAGTTTAAATTAAAATAAAACAGAAAAAGCAAATAAATAAAAGAAAAGAAATTACAAAAAAACAGAACAAAAAGAAAAAAAGAAAAAAGGAACCCCCCCTCCCCCCACTGGACCCTGGCCCAACTGGGCCGACCCCAGGCCCAGCCGGCCGGCCACCCACCACCACCGACACCTTATCCACTCCCCCCCCCCCACTCACAACCGACACCTCCTCCCCACTTCCCCCCCCCCCCACTCCCCCGATCCCCTCCTGGATCGGGATCGTCCTCGACGCCCCGGCTCGTCCCCGCCGCCTCGCCGTTCGCCGGCGCCACCCGCCGGACCGCCTCATCCTCTTCTCCTCTCCATCGTCCCCTCGTCACCGGGCCCCACCCGCTCGTCGTCGCCGTGCACCACCGCCGCCGCCGTCCTCTCCGTCACCGAACCGCCCCCGAGCTCGTCGCCTCGTCCCCGTCGTCCTCCCCGCGCCCACTGCCATTTCCCTGCAACCGTCGGTGAGACGCCGCGCCTCCCCTCTCCCCCTGTCGGACGCCCTCCGCCGCGCCCGACCGCGCCGGTGCACGGGCCAAGCCCCGCTCGCTGCTCCTCCCGTTCACGCACCGCCACGCCATGCCTGACCCCGCGACGCACCTCACTGCCACACCCGCCGTGCTGCTTCTCCCCGACGCCTGCGCCCTCGCTCGCCTTTGTGCTGCCCGCCCCTCGCGGCCATGCCATCGCGCCACTCCCCACTGCCCCTCGACTCGCAGCGCCGGGCCGCGCCCCGCGCGCGCTCTCATCGCTGCCGCTTTGGGCCGCGCGCCCCCCCTCCGCCTCCGCGCCGCTCCGGCCGCCTGCCGGGGCCGTGGCCGCCGGCGCCCCGCGGCGCTGGGCGGCACCCGTTGCGGCTGTGTCCAGGTGACCCGGTGCCCGCACCCGTAACCACTGCCCAGCGCCCGCTAAGGCCCTGGGCCATTGACACATGGGGCCCGCCCCTGTTAGATAATGTAAACAAAAAATGATTTAAAAAATATATAAATAAAAAAATATAATAATAATAATAATAAATTAATTAATAAATATATAAATAAAACAAATACTAAAAATAAATTTAATTAATTAATTAATTAACTAAATTAATTAAGTTAATTAATCCTGTTTAAATTAATCTAATTAGTTAGTTAATTTAATTAAACAGTAGTTAATTAGCTAACAGCCCTGACAGGTGGGACCCACCTGTCAGGTTGACCAGGTCAACGGTCAACGTTGACTGCTGACGTCAGCATGACATCATGCTGATGTCATAAATCCATTTCCGAATTAAATTAAATAATTAATTAAATTCCAGAAATTAATAAAATCTTTAGAAAATCATATCTTTTAATCCGTAACTCGGATTAAAATATTTTCAACATGAAAGTTGCTCAGAACGACGAGACGAATCCGGAAGCGCAGCCCGTTCGTCCACCACACATCCCTAACCTATCGAACTTGCAACTTTCCCCCTCCGGTCCGTCTGTCCGAAAACGCGAAACATCGGGAATACTTCCCGGATGTTCCCCCCCTTCGCCGGTACCACCTACTGTCGCGTTAGGACACACCTAGCACCGCTCATTGTCATGTCACGCATCGTCATGTTTATGTTTGCATTGTATTTACTGTTTCTTCCCCCTCTTCTCTCCGGTAGACTACGAGACCGACACTGCTGCTGCCCAGTTCGACTACGGAGTTGACGACCCCTCCTACTTGCCAGAGCAACCAGGCAAGCCCCCCCCCCTTGATCACCAGATATCGCCTATTCTTCTCTATACTGCTTGCATTAGAGTAGTGTAGCATGTTACTGCTTTCCGTTAATCCTATACTGATGCATAGCCTGCCCTTGCTTCTACTGATATTACCTTTACCTGCAATCCTACATGCTTAGTATAGGATGCTAGTTTTCCATCAGTGGCCCTACATTCTTGTCCGTCTGCTGTGCTATACTATCGGGCCGTGATCACCTGGGCGGTGATCACGGGTATATACTTATATACTATATACATGACACATGTGATGACTAAAGTCGGGTCGGCTCGTAGGAGTACCCGCAAGTGGATCTTTGTGGCGGAGCGACAGGGCAGGTTGAGACCGCCTAGGTGAGAGGTGGGCCTGGCCCTGGTCGACGTTCGCGGTTATTTAACACGCTTAATGAGATCTTGGTATTTGATCTGAGTCCCGCCATTTGGTCTATACGCACTAGCCATCTACGCGGGAGTAGTTATGGGTATCCCGACGTCGTGGTATCAGCCGAAGCCTTCGTGACGTCAGCGACTGAGTGACGCGCGCCGTGTTGGACCGCTTTGACGTAACCGCCGTGATCGTGTGGGTTGCTAGGTCTGCTCGCGGCCGCGTTCGCAACGTGCAGGTGTGCATAGGGCGATGGGCCCAGACCCCTGCGCGCTTAGGATTAGACCGGCGTGCTGACCGCTCTGTTGTGCTTAGGTAGGGCTACGACGTGTTGATCTTCCGAGGCCGGGCATGACCCAGAAAAGTGTGTCCGGCCAAATGGGATCGAGCGTGTTGGGTTATGTGGTGCACCCCTGCAGGGAAGTTTATCTATTCGAATAGCCGTGTCCCTCGGTAAAAGGATGACCCGGAGTTGTACCTTGACCTTATGACAACTAGAACTGGATACTGAATAAAATACACCCTTCCAAGTGCCAGATACAACCCGGTGATCGCTCTCTAACAGGGCGACGAGGAGGGGATCGCCGGGTAGGATTATGCTATGCGATGCTACTTGGAGGACTTCAATCTACTCTCTTCTACATGCTGCAAGATGGAGATGGCCAGAAGCGTAGTCTTCGACAGGACTAGCTATCCCCCTTTTATTCTGGCATTCTGCAGTTCAGTCCACTGATATGCCCCTTTACACATATACCCATGCATATGTAGTGTAGCTCCTTGCTTGCGAGTACTTTGGATGAGTACTCACGGTTGCCTTTCTCCCTCTTTTCCCCCTTTCCTTTCTATCTGGTTGTCGCAACCAGATGCTGGAGTCCAGGAGCCAGACGCCACCGTCGACGACGACACCTACGACACTGGAGGTGCCTACTACTACGTGCAGGCCGCTGACGACGACCAGGAGTAGTTAGAAGGATCCCAGGCTGGAGGCCTGCGCCTCATTCGACCTGTATCCCAGTTTGTGCTAGCCTTCTTAAGGCAAACTTGTTTAACTTATGTCTGTACTCAGATATTGTTGCTTCCGCTGACTCGTCTATGATCGAGCACTTGTATTCGAGCCCTCGAGGCCCCTGGCTTGTATTATGATGCTTGTATGACTTATTTATGTTGTAGAGTTGTGTTGTGATATCTTCCCGTGAGTCCCTGATCTTGATCGTACACATTTGCGTGCATGATTAGTGTACGGTCAAATCGGGGGCGTCACAAGTTGGTATCAGAGCCGACTGCCTGTAGGAATCCCCCTTTCCACACTCCTTGGTCGAAGTCGAGTCTAGACATTACAAAACTTTTACTAACATGGCTGTGTGTCTTACGGGCCCACGTCGCCATTGGGTGGTACTAGGATCTTTTACTCCTCGACCTTTACTCTGGGACCCTGAACTCTCTTCTACTCGGGTTAAACGAATTTACTAACTCTAACACTAGGATCCCGTGACCGCATTCACCCCAAAGTTGGATAAGCCATAGTTGTTTCTTAGAATAGTATTTTGAACAGTTCACACACTGTCATTTGACTCCTTTGAAACGTCTTTGCTTTCAGATGGAACCCACGAGGCAGGTCGTGCGCCACACGACGGCCATTGGTGCCTCGGGATCACCGGCTGTGCTAGCTGAGATGATGACCTATCTGGGTTATCGCTCGCACCCTGAGTACACCGTCTACGAGGAGTACCAGGACTTTAACCAGGAGCAGTACCGTGCCATCGTCCACCTCTACTCGCGGGAGTATGACTCCACTACTGTGCTGCACACCGCTCATGGTGTTGGTGTGACCATCGATATGGCTGTCCACGATGCTGCCTATGCTGCTCTGACACGTCTTCGTGGAGAGTATCGGGAGTTGGACACCTCCCCTTTCAGGCACATTGCTATCGCATCTGATATTGGTGCGGAGGGATACTATACTGCTGCCTCCTCCACTGTCACCCGAGAGCCCTTCTACCATCAGAACCTGGTTCTGCATGCTGATGGGCTGGATCGAGCTAACCGAGCTCTTCGCCACGAGATGTACACCACCCGTCAGCACCTTTACCGTGCTCTGACGCTGCTGCACCCCTTTGTTCGATCTGGACAGCTACCGCGTACTGCGATCTACCCAGCCAGGACCGTGATGCCCCACGGTGTCGGTTGGCCAGAGGTGGGAGGCTACTCTCCCGCACTTGGTCCTCTTCTGCCACCTGAGCGTCGGGCTCTACACTTGAGTATCCGCGGCCCCCAGTCTGCTGATGTGGAGGGCTATCCGTTGCCTCACTACCAGCTGTCGGGCTACGATTACCTCCACAGTACCTCTTGGGACTGATGTAGGCTTGCTTGTAGTGTTAGATGCATTCGCCGCGAGCCTGTGTGCCGCCTATGTTGTTTTAGTCTATGTACTGAACTCTATGTACTGAACTCTATGCCTTACCCCTTTTGTAAGTTATGTCGACTACTATGTAGTAGCTATCGTGCTCCTTTCATTATGCATGTTTCATCATGAATGATCCTTGTCTTTGCAAATTTCTCAATGCTGAACCCCTGTTATATATTAGCAGGATGGTTAGACCAGGTGGTCGTGGTCGTGGTGGCAATGCCCCACCACCACCTGAGTACATGGCTGGTATGATCCAACAGTTCGAACTGAACCGCCAATTCATGGAAAATATGATGGCTCAGTTTCCTCGCCCCAATATGGACCAGCAACCAACCCCAGTAACTCTGCAGGATTTCATCCGCCTGAACCCAACTGTGTACCGCAGCACAACTCAGCCTCTGGATGCTGATGACTGGCTCCGTGACATCACCTATGAGATGGAGTCTGCCGATGTAGCCCCTGCCAGCTATGTCAACTTTGCTTCCTTCTTTCTGAAGGGGCCCGCAGCTCAATGGTGGGACAGCCACAGGCGTACTCTGCCAGCTGGGACAATCATCACCTGGCCAGACTTCCAAGCTGCTTTCCGTGCCCGCTTCATTCCTCAAGGAGTCATGGACCGGAAGAAGCGTGAGTTCCGCAACCTCACCCAAGGCAACAAAACTGTTGAAGCTTATCAACGGGAGTTTCTGGACTTGTCTCGCTATGCTGAGGAGGACATTCACTACAGGAAACAGCTATTTTGCCGTCTGCCACGGCGGACGGCAAAGGCACGAACGGCGGATGGCAAAGGCCTTTGCCGTCAGCCGCGGACGGCAAAAGGCTCCGGCAAAGTAGGCTACGGTAAACAGCTACTTTGTCGTCTGCTTCCTGGCGGCTGACAGCAAAGCCCCTTTGTCGTCTGCAGCGGACGGCAAAGAGAGCGGACGGCAAAAATTGTGCTCTCAGTCCGTTAAGTGGCTAACGGCAGGCCTTTGCCGTCCGCCAGCGGAAGGCAAATTTTCTAGTGCCTTTGCCGTCCGCTAGCGGACGGCAAACTTTCTAGTGTCTTTGCCATCCGCCGTATGATGTCATCTACACGTCACCACATGGCAGGCCTTTGCCGTCCGCCGCTGACGGCAAAATCTTTTACTCTTTGCCGTCTGCCACTTTAGGCAAATTGACCAAATTGGTCAGCTCCCAGGAAGCACAGCTGGATGCCACGTGGCCTCTTTGCCGTCCGCGGCAGACGGCAAAGAGCCCGTTGCCGTCGGTGGCAGACGGCAAAGAGCCTGCATATTGGCTCTTTTTCTGTTTTTTATTAAATCCAACAATTTTCATCACAAATATATATGACATATACAGATATATTTCACAGCAAACATATAAGATATATATGATATATATGACATAGTTCCATCACATAGATATCCAACATGCAGAGTTCCATCATACATAGTTCCATCACATATGTTCCATCCAACTACCAAGTTCCATCATACATAGCATAGTTCATCCAACTACCAAGATACATGCATAGTTCAACGATACAAAAGAAACAGAGAAAGGGATAAGGAGCACTCCATCTATGCAAGCTTTCGTCAAGTGAATGAAATCTGCAAAATGAAAAATAAGAAAGTTAGAAATAGGTGACTAGAACAAGAAGAAGACTAGAACAAGAAGAGTATGTCATTTATGGGCTAACTTACGTGAAATGGATCATATATGAGCTAACTAAGTTGAAATGGGTCGTTTATGAGCTAACTAAGGTCAAATGGATCGTTTTTGAGGTAACTAAGGTGAAATGGATCGTTTTTTAGCTCACTTAGGTCAAATGGATCATTTATGAGCTAACTTAGTTGAAATGGATCGTTTTTGAGCTAACTTTGTTGAAATGGATCATTTATGAGCTAATTTAGTTGAAATGGATCTTTTTGAGCTAACTTTGTTGAAATGGATCATTTATGAGCTAATTTAGTTGAAATGGATCTTTTTGAGCTAACTTAGGTGAAATGGATCATTTAAGAGCTAATTTAGGTGAAATGGATCGTTTTTAGCTCACTTAGGTCAAATGGATCATTTATGAGCTAAATTAGTTGAAATGGATCGTTTATGAGATAACCTAGGTAAGATGGGTCATTTTGGAGTTAACCTACGTGAAATGGGCCATTTTAAAGCTAACGTAGGTAAAATGGATCATTTAGGAGCTAATCTAGGTAAAATGGGTCATTTTTGAGCTAACTTGGATGAACTGCATCATTTATAAGCTAACCTAGGTAAAATGGGTCATTTTGGAGGAAAAGAAGCTAACTCTAGGTCATTATGGTAAGCATATTGGAGGAAATAAAGCTAAGTCTAGGTCTTTATGCATTTGTTAAGCAAAACAGTAGAGAAACTTACCGTGATCAGGGAGGTGTAGGAGCGGGGTGGCTAGTGCCGCTACCTGGAGAAGGATTGTGCGATGCGTTTCTGGAGTTAAGCTGCACCAAAGATCATTTCCAATGTCTCGTTAGCATTATGACACTCAAATGTTAAGACTAGCAAGTAATGTCCATTCAAATTAAACTCACCGTGCTCCCAGGAGCAATCACTGGCATCGGCGGAGCGGGCTGACCGGACTTCTCGCACACAGACTGCACATTTGGTTTTCACAACAGAGTCATACTAGTTAGTAATGAGACTCAAATGTTAAGACTAGCAAGTAATCTGCAGAAGAAACTTACCACAAGGAGCTCGTACATGGCCCTTGCCTGCATGTCATTCCGTGCCCTCTCCTCCTCCATCATCTTTCTCGTCCTCTCCTCCATCTCCCGCTGCCTCTCCGCCGCCTCCGCCAGAAGTTTCTCCGTTCTATCTCTCTCAGTCTGTATAGCAGCCTGCAACACCACTCACATGACCATTTGTAATCATTGATGGAAGCGCACACAATGTAATGGAGAAAGATAACTGAGTACGTATCACTAACCTTGATGGCGAGTTGCACTGGCCGTTCACGAGGCCTTATCTCAGGAGCGGAGCTCGACTGGCGCGCCTTGATCTCCGGGAGAGTGCTAGGACAACGGATAAGTCCATCTCCAATGGCTATGGAGCCATGGGACCTCCCGCCACCAGATATCATCACCAGCTCTGGATCAATGGGACCCTGGCTCGGGTTAAAGTCCTCCCCTTTCCTCGCCTTCCCCTCATCTCTATATCTCACGAGCTTGTTGTGGGAGGAGATGTTGGTGAAGTTGTTTGCGTCATCGAGGTCAGACTGAGAGAAAGCCTTGACTTTCTTGAAAGAGGCAGTGTGGGCCATGGCATACAGGTCGTACACCTCTGGCACCTTATCCGCCTTATTGTAGCGTGCCTGAAAGAGAGAAACAATGAAAATTAGTAATTAAAGGGCTCAAGCTAGCATGATGAATGAATTGCATGAATCATGAAGCAAACCACATACCCAGTTGCGCCCGAACTGATATAAGTTGGAGCTGCCTTGATGGTGTGGCACACCTTCCATTTGGGCACGTTTGTCCTTGGCCTCGTTGTGGAGGGCTAGCCATTCTTTTGAGCACCACTCATCGACCAACACCTCCCAACAATCCATCCGATCCGCACACCATCTCGGAGGCGCCTAAGTTAGCAAATAGAAACTTGAGCGCTACGGCTAAGAATTACTAAATGAAGGAACTTAAGTAGAAGGCCTTAAGAATTACCTTCATGTACTGCTCCTTACTCAGGAACTTATCGCGGCACGCCGGCTTGGTCTTCTTGATACCACGCAAGGCGTAGTAGTCTCGAACAGCCTGCACCCGAGCCTCGTGCCGTAAGTTCTGGAGTAGGCGCTTGCAGACGTTCTCGATAACATGTGCCGCGTCCTCCTCGTATCCCTCCTCACACCTGTAGAATGTCTGCAATCAAATGAGACAATATTGATTAGTACAATTAATAACTAGCTAGTTGAAGATTTTTAAATGTGTAAAGGAGAAATTACCCAGAACTTTCTGATCACCATGTCTGCCCTCGTGTCGCACACGACACCGTCGATAATCTCATCCGGCGGGGCCGGGGCAGCCACGTAGTGCTCCCAGCTCAATCCAAGCTCTGGAAGCCTACCCTCACCAGGCAACGTGACAAACCCCGGGAAGTTTTGCCGGCAAAGAACTCCAAGGACGGAGTTGGGCCGGCGGACACTATGATGGTGGTCCCAACCCCTGCAGCATGACAAGGCCAACGCATTAGTTATTTGAAGAAACGTGAATGCAGAAGGTACAAAAATATTAAATGCACTTACGTACCTCTCCCCATCAGGGAAAATCAACCACCTCTGCTCGCGGGTCGCCGGCACGGACGGGAGCCGTGTAGCACCACGCTGGTAGACGGTGCCACCCTCCTCCTCAAGATCAGTCGGCTCCCCGCCATCATCAGCATGGCCACTCGGCTCCTCGGGCTGATCCGGCCAGGTACCCCATCCGGACGTGTGCTCCTCCGGGGTCTCGTGGGCCGAACTCTCGTGGGCCGAAGGCCAGTCGACCCGAGGCTCGTGGGCCCAAGACCCGTGGACCGGAGGCTCGTGGACCGGAGTCCGTGTAGCCTCCTCCTCGGACGAGTCCACCCTAGCAGTCACGTGCTCGGGTGAAACAGCTGGGGGTGGCGGCGAGGAAGGCGCCGTAGCAGTCACCCTACCTCCTCTCCCGCGACCACGTGCCCCACCTCCTCTCTTCCTACCTCGTCCCCTGCTGGGCACCGCGGTCGACGAAGAAGGGCCCGGCGGTGTGGACATACTGTCCAGCAACGCTCGGCGGAGAGGTGCGTCTGGAATCGAAGACCTCAGACCACGCGCCGACGAAGAAGGGGCCTTGGCGCGCTCCCGACCAGCGCCCACCATCTTTCAACACCTGCCATGACAAACAGTAAACGAAATTAGTACAACATAAAAAAAAGACCGACATGAATAATAATATGTGTATCACTTAAGTGTATCATCATCAAGTACAACATTAAAAAATTTAATACCTGACACTACTAATAATCTCGATCAGTATCATCAATAAATGCATAATCATCATCATCACTATAATCAATGACGGGCTCATAGGGTTCAGTGGCATCAACATGTGGAAGGCCACCTTGACGTAATCGGTCAAGCAATGACAGGTCATCCGCAGCAGTAACCTCTTCTTGTTCCGGCTCTTCTTGTTCCTCCTCTGGGGTGATGTCGGATTCACTGTCGCTGTCTACTTCAATGTTTTGGGGTGAAGTATAGCGGTTCTTGAAACGCTTTTTGGAAAGACGTGTCTCTTGGAAGAATTCTCCTTCATATGTGTCTGGGTTAATGTGAGGTTCATAATCCTCTTCCTTTGGGGGAGATAGTCTAGCACGTGGCGGCACTTCATAAACGACATCCCAACCTTTCAGATTTGGATTAGTTTGGCAGGCCCACGGTAGATAGAATACTTGGGTCGCCTGTTGAGCCGTAATATAGACATCAGGAACATCTAAATGGGTGCTTTGGTTGATTTCAACTAGCCCTATATGTTCATGAGTCCTTCTAGTCTCCTTCGGCTGAAACCAATAACATTTGAAGACTACGACATTCGGTGGGTTTTCACCATAGAATAGAAGTTCATAAATTGCTTCAACTCTCCCATAATACTCGGTACCTCCTTCGCCGATAGCAGATACACAACAATTTGTAGACTTTCGGTCGGCCATAGATAGCTCTTTGCCATAGGTACGAAAGCGATACCCGTTGATGTCGTATTTGTCAAATGAACGGACCTTATAGTCAAAACCATTAGCGACTTGTCTCAATTCGCCGTCCATAGACTCTGAATTAGCCTACAAGTTTAATATGAAAGGATTGTTGCATTACGCACAAATTAGCGAATGAAACCGGGATAGCCGCCTACAAATTAGCCTACAAGTCTAATAGAAATTACCGTTTGTTTGAACCAAGAGATGAAACCGGGATAGCCGCCTCCTTGCTTTGCGAGAAGCTCATACTCTTCGACAGAATCCTTTTGGATCACCGCTCCATACGAGAATAAGGCGACGTATCGACTGTATGAAATATCCAGGAATAAGAGCAGTTCAAAGGAAATAGAAGTTGCGAAACTATGTACCGAGAACTTACTCGATGTACGGCCGCACTTCTATCAGGTTGTTGAAGATATACAACGAAATGGTCCGCCATTGTTCGTTATCCAAAGATACTGGATTTGAAACACTGGCTGGTGCGAGATTCCCTTTGAATAGGCTGAGGTTGGATCCACCCTTTTTAGGGTCGTCAGCATTGTACCGAGGCTTCGGATTATGCAAATGACGATTTTTGGCTTCGTAGTGTGCTGTCACGAAGTTTGCCGCCTCCTCAGTGATGAATGCCTCAGCCATCGATGCTTCAATTCTACGTTTATTTTTACATTTTTGTCGAAGCGTCTTCTGCATCCTCTCAGTTGGGTAGCACCAACGATTTTGCACGGGCCCCCCCAATCTTGCCTCGGTCGGGAGATGCAAAATCAAATGTTGCATTGGATTAAAGAAGCCCGGTGGAAAGATCTTCTCTAACTTGCAGATCAACTCCGGCGCCAACTCTTCCATTTCTTCTAGCACGCCAGGCGATAGTTCTTTCGCACAAAGAACACGGAAGAAATAGCTGAGTTCTGCCAGTACTAGCCATTCATCCTCAGGGATGAAGCCACGCAACATCACCGGCATTACCCGCTCAATCCATATGTGCCAATCATGACTCTTGAGACCAAATATCTTCAATTTATCAAGACTGGCTCCCCTCTGTAGATTCGCTGCATACCCATCGGGGAACATCAACTGCATTTTCACCCACAAGATAATTTCCCTCATAGCTGGCCTTCCAAGATTGAACCATGCCTTTGGCTTCGTCCAGTTCTGCTTTCCTTTCGGTTCTTTCATGTTTTGTAACGGCCTATCACATAGCGCCTCCAGATCGACTCTAGCCTTAGTATTATCCTTTGACTTCCCATCTATGCCGAACAATGTACCAAAAAGTGCCTCGGCGATATTCTTCTCAGTGTGCATCACGTCGATGTTGTGTGGGCAAAGGAG
Source organism: Triticum aestivum (assembly GCF_018294505.1). Taxonomy (NCBI): domain Eukaryota; kingdom Viridiplantae; phylum Streptophyta; class Magnoliopsida; order Poales; family Poaceae; genus Triticum; species Triticum aestivum. The sequence continues at coordinate 46,260,085 of NC_057808.1, forward strand.
GTCTTTGAAGTAAGGCAGATCCCATAAGCATGTTTTGTGAGTCCAGGCGTGCTTAGAATTATACCCCTTGAAGTACCCTGGACGCTCTGGATCTGGCTCGAGAGCGTTTAACTGATCCAGGGTCTGTTGGCCTGTCAATGCAGGTGGTGCAGAGTTTTTGACAACTCTACCTCTGATGAAGTTCTTCTTGTCTTTCCTGAACTTATGGCGAGGATTCAGGAACTGTCTATGCATGTCGAAGCAAGAAAACTTGCGACCGGCCTGAAGCCAACGAAACTCAAGAGCTCCCTTGCATGTGGGGCACGGGAACCTTCCATGCACACACCAGCCAACGAATAGCGCATACGCCGGCAAGTCATGCGTCGAGTACATGTACCAGACACGCATTATGAAGTTCCGTTTGCTATAGGCATCGTATGTCTTGAACCCATTATCCCAGGCTTCTTGCAATTCGTCCTTAAGCGGTTGCATGTACACATTCATATTTTTCCCCGGATAGTTGGGCCCTGGAATTATCAACGTCAGGAAAATGTTCTTTCTTTGCATAATCTGTCCGGGGGGGAGATTGAGTGGAAAGACAAATACGGGCCAACAACTGTATTGGGCTGCCGTCATACCAAACACACTGAACCCATCCGTGCTGATGCCGACTCGAGGATGCCTCGGATCTGCCGCTTTGTCACCATGTAATTCATCAAACTTTTTCCACGCAACACCATCCGATGTGTGTACAATCATCAGATTCCCATCTGCATCTAGTTCGGTTCTTTTGCCCGTTTTGTGCCATGTCATCTGTCTGGCCGTCTCTTCGACCATGAAAAGACGTTGAAGTCTTGGTACGATTGGCATATACCGAAGAACACTAACGGGGATTTTGGTCTGTGTCTTCTCACCCATACCGTTGTCTACCACAACATACCTGGAAGACTTGCAAATGGGACAATAGTTCAAGTCCGCATAGTCAAGCCTAAACAAGACACATCCTTTCTCACAGGCATGTATCTTATCATAGGGCATCTTCAGTGCACGGAGGATTTTGTCCGACTGGTACAGGTTTGCAGGCATTACATGGCCTTTGGGTAGAAAGCGTCCAAATACTGTCATCATTGCATCGTAGCATTCTCTGCCCAAGTTGAACTGAGCCTTCAGAGCCATTACTTGTGAGATGGCATCCAACTGACAAAGCTCAGTGTGCTCATGGAGCGGACGTTTTGAAGACTCCAACATTTCATTGAAGGCCTTTGCAGATTCCTCCATCTCCTCGTCCGAATCCCGAGCATCATCAAAGTCTTGCACCATGTTTTCCATCCCGGTACCATGCTCGTCGGTGCGACGACGATCCACCTCAGCTCGGTCACGTTGGGCAGACTCACCATGAAATGTCCACACCGTATAATCGGGCGTAAAACCACTCTTCTGCAGGTGTTTGCCCATTTCAGCCTCTGTCCTCTTTTCCCAATTGCCGCACCGTAAACAGGGGCACCAGGTTTTCCTCTGGCCATTTGCAAATGCGGCTCGCACAAACCCCTTGGTTTTTGTGAACCATTCAGTGCTCCATTTGTTCTGACCAGTGTGACCGGTGTACATCCACGCACGATCACTCATCTTGACTTTCAGAGCTACTAGACACACAACAAATATATATATATATATAATTCAGCATGTATATATTCATCAGTTGATCTACTTTGTCAATTTTATTACGTCCATGCAACCTACACTCTAATAGGTAATGATAGGTCCTAATCCCACCCGAGTATGTTTAGATTGGGTTCATTTTCCCATGCTATGCTCCGGATCCTACGCAAAATTTCGGCAGCACCTCCCCGCTGTTCTCCTGATACACGTCTCTGCAATAAACAGAGAGGATGTGTACCCGGAGAACAACAGGGGAGGCACTGACGAAATTTATGCGTCGGATCCGGAGCAAAGCATATGGGAAAACGAACCCAATCTAAACATACTCGGGCTGTCCATGGATAGCGTTGGACAATTCGAAAGAATCAAGGTTATAAATATGCAAATGCATGCATATTTATAACTATGACGCTTTCGAACGGGAGACACATATTGGTTACGCATACTGATGATTCAAGACACATATATAGCTAGCTATCAAGTTTCATCGGAATAGATCAAATAATTAATGGGGGAGGAGGACATGTCATTTGTGCTCACCCACGAACGAAGGGGCAGAGCTCGTCAAACGCACGGCGAGGTCGTCGAACACCAAACCTCGCAGCGATGAAACAACTGCACATTTAAAACTACCCGATCAACACAATTATATATGATGTTTTTCATAACAAAATCGAAAAATATATGACCTAACTAATAATTCACAAATATATGACCCCGTCGGCCTCTGGAAGGCCAAAGAACACCTTTTCGGGAGGTGTCGGGGGTCGGGGTGTCGTGTCGGTGTCGGGGTGCCGTGTCGGGGTCGGGGTCTCGGGGTCGGGGTGTCGGGTCGGGGTGCCGGGTCGGGGTCGGGGTGCCGTGTCGGTGTCGGGGTCGGGGTGTCGGGTCAGGCTCGGGGTCGGGGTGTCGGGGTCGGGGTCGGGGTCGGGGTCGGGGTCGGGATCGGGGTCGGGGTCTCGGGGTCTGGGTGTCGGGGGTCGGGGTGTCGTGTCGGTGTCGGGGTGCCGTGTCGGGGTCGGGGTGCTGTTTCGGGGTCGGGGTGTCGTATCGGGGTCAGGGGGTTAGGGGGTCGGGTGTCGGGGTGGAGTCGGGGTCGGGTGTCGGGGTGTGGTGTCGGGGTTGGGGGGTCAGGGGGTCAGGGGGTCTTCTCATTCTTCTACTACTTCTACTTCTTCTCATTCTTCTACTTCTTCTCATCCCCCGTCTTCTACTTCTTTTCTTCTTCTTCTTCTTCTTCTTCTTCTTCTTCTTCTTCCTCCTCCTCCTCCTCCTCCTCCTCTTCTTCTTCTTCTTCTTCCCCCTTCTACTTATTCTACTTTTCGTCTTCTTTTTTCATCTTTTTTCACTTCCTTTAATTATGACTATTTAACTAAAACCTAACACTAGTCTAATATAATCCAATCTAATTAATCTAATCTAGCTAACTATATAACCTAAACCTAAACTAAAAACCTAAACTAATTAAAACTAAACTATTTAAACTTATTAAACCTAAACTAATTAAACTAAATAACCTAAACTAATTAATTCTAAACTGAAAAAACTTAAACTAAAAAACCTTATCTAAACAGAAAAGAAAAACAAAAAAACAGAAAAAAAATAGGACACAGGGGGGCGGCAGGGGCTCACCGTGGGGGGCGGCGACGGGTCGGGGAGGGGGCGGCGACGGGGCGGCAGCAAGGCGGCGCAGCGATGGGGAGGGGAGGGGCAGCGATGGGCGGCGCTCCTCGGGGGGCGGTCGACCCGCGGCTGCAGCGGCAGCGGCGGTTGGTCGGGCGTCGGGGGCGGGGACGGGCGCGGCGGTACGGGGCTTGGACGGCCGCGGCGCGGCTGGCCGACGTGGAAGGAGCGGCGGGGCCGCGATGGAGGTTGGGGAGGGGTGCGGGGCGGCGGGGAGGCCGGCTACGCCGGACGGGGTCGGCGGCGGCGGCACGGGCTGGTGTGGGCGGGGCGATGTGGAAGAGGCGGCGAGGGTGCGGTGGAGGTCGAGGCGGCGAGGGTGCGGTGGAGGTCGGGCCGGGGCGGCGGGGGGCGGGGCGGGCGGGCGGCGGCGGCGGGGTGGGAGGAGAGAACGGCGAGGAGAGAAGAAGTGAGTAACGGGCGGGGGGTACGGGCCGTTAGGTAGTGCCCTCTTTGCCGTCCGCCTATCTTTGCCGTCCGCCCTTTTTGCCTCTTTGCCGTCTGCTGGCGGACGGCAAAGAGGTGGGCCGTTAAGTTTTTTCCAAACGGGCGGGGGGTGGGGGCCACCTCACTCTTTGCCGTCTGCCAGCGGACGGCAAAGATTCTTTGCCGTCTGCTGGCTGACGGCAAAGAGCTCGCAGATGGCAAAGAGGTTCTTTGTCGTCTGCCGTTTCTTTGCCGTCTGCTTTTGGGTAGCTGATGGCAAAGAGCTTCTTTGCCGTCAGCTAGCAGACGGCAAAGAGTCGGCAGGTGGAAAATTAGCTGATTCCAGTAGTGATTGCAACTGATGCACGCAGACAGGAGAAGTTCCGTGATGGCCTTCAAGCTGACATCAAGCTCGCACTTCTAGTGCATGACTTTGCTGATTTCGCCACCTTGGTGAACAAGGCCATCAATGTCGAAACTGGTCTGCAGGAATACCAGAGCTCTCACAGGCGCGACCGTGACACGGGCTCATCTTCGGGCTCGCCCTCACAGAAGCGTAAGATATGGATCCCGAACAGCATGTACCATCCAAATGCATCTGCCCCAAGGCAAACCTATGCTGCGCCTCGTCTGCCTCCTCCACCATCTAGGCAGTCAAGGCTACCAGCTCCCCCACCTGGGGCTCCTGTTCCCACTCCCGATAATGGTCTGTGCTACAAGTGTGGTCAACCGGGTCACTTTGCCAGGAACTGCTATCAGAATCAGAACCAGAATCAACTGGCCCTTTCAGCAGCTGGCCGTGGTAACAACCAGCCCCGCAACAACAATGCTAAGTCTTATGGTCGTGCTCATGCCAACCACGTTGATCTCAACGAAGCTCAAGACCAGCCTGCTACTGTGATGGGTACTATCCTCGTAAATTCAGTACCAGCATCCGTTTTATTTGATACAGGAGCATCCCATTCATTCATATCAGCAGAATTTGCATTCCTGCATGGCATTAGAAGCGAAGACATGAATGCTTCACTATTAGTACACACCCCTGCGGGCCAATGTCGAACCTCCATGATTTGCAACGACGTCCCTGTTGAAATCGAAGGACTGGAATTTCTTGTCTCTCCCATCGTACTGAAGTCTTGTAGCATCGATCTCATTCTGGGAATGAATTGGTTAAAAGCGCATACTGCTTCAATCGTTTGCACCACTAAGACCGTCCATCTGCTACACCCTTCAGATGAGATAGTTACTTACCAAGCCCATCTGGTGCAAAATGCCGAGGCAAGGCTCTATGCATTGAATGCATTGAACGCTGCACCACTCGAGGGCATTGAAAACATTCCCGTCGTGCGTGAATTCCTCGACGTCTTCCCTGAAGAACTTCCAGGGATTCCCCCTGCTAGAGCTGTCGAATTCATCATCGACTTGAAACCAGGCACCACTCCTATAGCCAAGCGACCCTACAAAATGCCGCCGCATGAACTCCTTGAGCTTAAGGAGGAAATCGACAAATCTCTTCGCAAAGGATTCATTCGCCCAAGTTGCTCTCCTTGGGGAGCACCTTCTCTCTTTGTCAAGAAGAAGGATGGGACAAACCGATTAGTTCAAGACTACCGTCCAATAAACCAAGCTACCATTCAGAATAAATACCCTCTTCCTCGGATCAATGATCTGTATGACCAACTGGCGGGTTCGTCAGTGTTCTCTAAGCTCGACTTGAGGTTGGGTTACCACCAGATCCGTGTTCGCGAAGAGGATATCCCAAAGACCGCCTTCGTGACTCGATATGGTTCATACGAGTACACCGTCATGTCTTTCGGTTTAACCAATGCTCCAGCCACCTTCTCTCGTCTGATGAACTATATATTCATGGATTACCTCGACAAGTTCGTCGTGGTTTATCTGGATGATATCCTGGTATTTTCCAAGAACGAAGAAGAACATGCTGAACATCTTCGACTTGTGCTGGAAAAGCTACGAGAGCATCAACTATATGCCAAGTTCTCCAAATGTGAATTCTGGCTACCGGAAGTAACCTATCTTGGGCATGTCATCTCTAAGGATGGTATTGCCGTCAACCCTGAACGAGTCCAGGCTATCCTTGATTGGACTCCTCCCAAGAACGTTAAGAAAGTCAGAAGTTTTCTCGGTCTCGCCAGCTATTGCCGCCGATTCGTCGAGAACTTCTCCAAGATCGCCAGGCCTCTGACTAACCTGTTGCATAAGGGCGTCAAGTTCCAATGGACAGACAAATGTCAGGAAAGTTTCCAGGCACTCAAAGACAAGTTGACTTCTGCCCCAGTTCTAGCTCCACCTGATACTAAGAAGGACTTCGTCATTTACTGCGACGCTTCCCGTCAAGGATTAGGCTGTGTCCTAATGCAAGACCGCAAAGTGATTGCTTATGCCTCTCGGCAATTGCGCCCTCACGAAGAGAACTACCCAGTTCACGACCTCGAACTTGCTGCTGTCATTCATGCGCTGAAGCAGTGGCGACATTACCTTCTTGGTAATCGTTGCGAGATCTTCACTGACCACCAAAGTCTGAAGTATTTGTTTACTCAGCCAGATCTGAACCTCCGTCAGCAGAGATGGATGGAGCTTGTTGCAGACTTTGACTTGGGTATTTCCTATACGCCAGGCAAGGCTAATGTAATGGCTGATGCTTTGAGCTGCAAGTCTTACTGCAACCACCTCCAGGTTCACAAAGTTCAGCCCTCGCTTGTTGAAGAATTCAGGAAGCTGAACCTCCATATTGTTCCTCCGGGTGCACTCGCTCCCCCTCCTAAGGAGTTTGGCAAGGTGAACCTCCACGTTGTTAACCAGGGTTCCCTCAACACCCTAGTTGCTAAACCAGATCTCGTGGATAGCATCAAAAGGCTACAGAAGTATGACTCTGAAGCCCACAAGATTAAGCGCTACCTCGCAGAAGGAAAGCCCTCATTCTTCACTATTGCTGAAGATGGCACCTTATACTTCAAGGGCCGCCTAGTGGTGCCATGTGCAGAGAAGAACCTGGATATGACACAGGAAGTTATGAAAGAAGCTCATGATACGCCTCTATGTATCCACCCTGGTAGTACAAAGATGTACCAAGACATCCGTCAGAGATTCTGGTGGTCTAATATGAAGCAAGACATTGCTCGTTATGTTGCTGAGTGTGACGTTTGCCGTCGTATCAAAGCAGAACATCAAAGGCCTGCTGGAACTCTGCAACCTATCTCTATTCCTGAATGGAAATGGGACCATGTTGAGATGGACTTCGTCACTGGATTTCCCAAATCACAGAAAGGTAATGATGCTATTCTTGTCGTCATTGACCGGCTTTCCAAAGTTGCACATTTTCTGGCGGTCAAAGAAACGATCACTGCTAGTCAGCTGGCAACGCTCTATATGTCGAGGATTGTTTCACTCCACGGTATTCCATTGGTTATCAGCTCAGACCGTGGCAGCTTATTCACTTCAAGATTCTGGGCAAGTTTCCAAGAAGCTATGGGAACTCATCTGTCATTCAGTACTGCGTTTCATCCTCAGTCGCAAGGCCAAGTTGAACGCGTCAACCAAGTTCTCGAAGACATGCTTCGAGCTTGTGTTATTTCCTTCGGCAAGAAATGGGAGGAATCTCTCCCGTATGCTGAGTTCTCTTATAATAATAGCTATCAAGCTAGTCTGAAGATGGCCCCCTTCGAAGTGTTATATGGACGAAAGTGCCGAACCCCTCTGAACTGGTCAGAAATTGGGGAACGTCCACTCTTCGGTCCGGATATTATCCAAGATGCCGAAGAACAAGTCCGCATTATTCGTGAGAATCTCAAGACTGCTCAGTCACGTCAGAAGAGTCAGTATGACCGTCATCATAAAGACATGGTCTATCAACCTGGCGAAAAGGCTTATCTTCGAGTCACACCTATGAAGGGTGCTCACCGTTTCGGGATCAAGGGCAAACTAGCTCCTCGCTATATTGGCCCATTCACTATTCTCGAAAGGCGTGGAAAAGTGGCATACCAACTGGAGCTTCCGCCGAACCTTTCTCAGGTTCACGATGTGTTCCATGTGTCACAGCTCCGCCGTTGCTTCAAGGACCCAATCCGAGCAGTGGATCATGAAGTGCTCGAATTGCAGCAAGACCTCTCCTATAAGGCGCATCCGGTCCGCATTCTCGACCAAGCTGAACGCCGCACACGTCAGAAGGCGATCAAGTTTCTCAAAGTCCAGGGGTCGCACCATTCTGAAGATGAAGCCACTTGGGAACGAGAGGATCGTCTGCGCGAAGAATACCCCGCACTGTTTCCTTCTACCTCCTAAATCTCGGGACGAGATTTCTTGTAGTGGAGGAGATTTGTAACGCCCGGATAATCATGCTACAGTAATCTCACGTTAATGATGGCACGTCACCTCTGTCACTATAATTAATCTCGGGTTAATTCAAAACCGTTTCAAATTTAAATCCTAAATAAGTCAAACAACAAAAGTTTTCAAATATTAAAATAAAAATGTTCGGGAGATGCCATATTTTGCATAAGTAAATATGTGTGGTAAACACATTTTTATAAAATGCCTAAATAGTTTAAATTAAAATAAAACAGAAAAAGCAAATAAATAAAAGAAAAGAAATTACAAAAAAAAGAAAACAGAACAAAAAGAAAAAAAAGAAAAAAAAAAGGAACCCCCCTCCCCCCACTGGACCCTGGCCCAACTGGGCCGACCCCAGGCCTAGCCGGCCGGCCACCCACCACCACCGACACCTTATCCACTCCCCCCCCACTCACCACCGACACCTCCTCCCCACTCCCCCCCCACTCCCCCGATCCCCTCCTGGATCGGGATCGTCCTCGACGCCCCGGCTCGTCCCCGCCGCCTCGCCGTTCGCCGGCGCCACCCGCCGGACCGCCTCATCCTCTTCTCCTCTCCATCGTCCCCTCGTCACCGGGCCCCACCCGCTCGTCGTCGCCGTGCACCACCACCGCCGCCGTCCTCTCCGTCACCGAACCGCCCCCGAGCTCGTCGCCTCGTCCCCGTCGTCCTCCCCGCGCCCACTGCCATTTCCCCGCAACCGTCGGTGAGACGCCGCGCCTCCCCTCTCCCCCTGTCGGACGCCATCCGCCGCGCCCGACCGCGCCGGTGCACGGGCCAAGCCCCGCTCGCTGCTCCTCCCGTTCACGCACCGTCGCGCCATGCCTGACCCCGTGACGCACCTCGCTGCCACACCCGCCGTGCTGCTTCTCCCCGACGCTTGCGCCCTCGCTCGCCTCTGTGCTGCCCGCCCCTCGCGGCCATGCCATCGCGCCACTCCCCACTGCCCCTCGCCTCGCTGCGCCGGGCCGCGCCCCGCGCGCGCTCTCATCGCTGCCGCTTTGGGCCGCGCGCCCCCCTCCGCCTCCGCGCCGCTCCGGCCGCCTGCCGCTGCCGTGGCCGCCGGCGCCCCGCGGCGCTGGGCGGCACCCGTTGCGGCTGTGTCCAGGTGTCCCGGTGCCCGCACCCGTAACCACTGCCCAGCGCCCGCTAAGGCCCTGGGCCATTGACACATGGGGCCCGCCCCTGTTAGATAATGTAAACAAAAAATGATTTAAAAATATATAAATAAAAATAAAATATAATAATAATAAAATAACAAATTAATTAATAGATATATAAATAAAACAAATAATAAAAATAAATTTAATTAATTAACTAAATTAATTAAGTTAATTAATCCTGTTTAAATTAATCTAATTAGTTAGTTAATTTAATTAAACAGTAGTTAATTAGCTAACAGCCCTGACAGGTGGGACCCACCTGTCAGGTTGACCAGGTCAACGGTCAACTTTGACTGCTGACGTCAGCATGACATCATGCTGATGTCATAAATCCATTTCCGAATTAAATTAAATAATTAATTAAATTCCAGAAATTAGTAAAATCTTTAGAAAATCATATCTTTTAATCCGTTACTCGGATTAAAATATTTTCAACATGAAAGTTGCTCAGAACAACGAGACGAATCCGGATGCGCAGCCCGTTCGTCCACCACACATCCCTAACCTATCGAACTCGCAACTTTCCCCCTCCGGTCCGTTTGTGCGAAAACGCGAAACATCGGGAATACTTCCCGGATGTTCCCCCCCTTCGCCGGTACCACCTACTGTCGCGTTAGGACACACCTAGCACCGCTCATTGTCATGTCACGCATCGTCATGTTTATGTCTGCATTGTATTTACTGTTTCTTCCCCCTCTTCTCTCCGGTAGACTACGAGACCGACACTGCTGCTGCCCAGTTCGACTACGGAGTTGACGACCCCTCCTACTTGCCAGAGCAACCAGGCAAGCCCCCCCCTTGATCACCAGATATCGCCTATTCTTCTCTATACTGCTTGCATTAGAGTAGTGTAGCATGTTACTGCTTTCCGTTAATCCTATACTGATGCATAGCCTGCCCTTGCTTCTACTGATGTTACCTTTACCTGCAATCCTACATGCTTAGTATAGGATGCTAGTTTTCCATCAGTGGCCCTACAATCTTGTCCGTCTGCTGTGCTATACTATCGGGCCGTGATCACCTGGGCGGTGATCACGGGTATATACTTATATACTATATACATGACACATGTGATGACTAAAGTCGGGTCGGCTCGTAGGAGTACCCGCAAGTGGATCTTTGTGGCGGAGCGACAGGGCAGGTTGAGACCGCCTAGGTGAGAGGTGGGCCTGGCCCTGGTCGACGTTCGCGGTTATTTAACACGCTTAACGAGATCTTGGTATTTGATCTGAGTCTCGCCATTTGGTCTATACGCACTAGCCATCTACGCGGGAGTAGTTATGGGTATCCCGGCGTCGTGGTATCAGCCGAAGCCTTCGTGACGTCAGCGACTGAGTGGCGCGCGCCGTGTTGGACCGCTTTGACGTAACCGCCGTGATCGTGTGGGTTGCTAGGTCTGCTCGCGGCCGCGTTCGCAACGTGCAGGTGTGCATAGGGCGATGGGCCCAGACCCCTGCGCGCTTAGGATTAGACCGACGTGCTGACCGCTCTGTTGTGCTTAGGTAGGGCTGCGACGTGTTGATCTTCCGAGGCCGGGCATGACCCAGAAAAGTGTGTCCGGCCAAATGGGATCGAGCGTGTTGGGTTATGTGGTGCACCCCTGCAGGGAAGTTTATCTATTCGAATAGCCATGTCCCTCGGTAAAAGGACGACCCGGAGTTGTACCTTGACCTTATGACAACTAGAACTGGATACTGAATAAAATACACCCTTCCAAGTGCCAGATACAACCCGGTGATCGCTCTCTAACAGGGCGACGAGGAGGGGATCGCCGGGTAGGATTATGCTATGCGATGCTACTTGGAGGACTTCAATCTACTCTCTTCTACATGCTGCAAGATGGAGATGGCCAGAAGCGTAGTCTTCGACAGGACTAGCTATCCCCCTTTTATTCTGGCATTCTGCAGTTCAGTCCACTGATATGCCCCTTTACACATATACCCATGCATATGTAGTGCAGCTCCTTGCTTGCGAGTACTTTGGATGAGTACTCACGGTTGCCTTTCTCCCTCTTTTCCCCCTTTCCTTTCTATCTGGTTGTCGCAACCAGATGCTGGAGTCCAGGAGCCAGACGCCACCGTCGACGACGACACCTACGACACTGGAGGTGCCTAATACTACGTGCAGGCCGCTGACGACGACCAGGAGTAGTTAGAAGGATCCCAGGTAGGAGGCCTGCGCCTCGTTCGACCTGTATCCCAGTTTGTGCTAGCCTTCTTAAGGCAAACTTGTTTAACTTATGTCTGTACTCAGATATTGTTGCTTCCGCTGACTCGTCTATGATCGAGCACTTGTATTCAAGCCCTCGAGGCCCCTGGCTTGTATTATGATGCTTGTATGACTTATTTATGTTGTAGAGTTGTGTTGTGATATCTTCCCGTGAGTCCCTGATCTTGATCGTACACATTTGCGTGCATGATTAGTGTACGGTCAAATCGGGGGCGTCACAGCATCCTAGCGGTTCTTTCTTTGCACTCATCAATGGAAATTCTCATGGCTTTGAGGGACTCATTGATATCATGCTTAGGTGGAATAGATCTAAGTTTCAAAGAATCAACATCAAGAGAAATTCTATCCACGTTCCTAGCCAACTCATCAATCTTAGGCAATTTTTCTTCAAGCAAAGCATTGAAATTCTTTTGCGAAGTCATAAATTCTTTAACACTAGTCTCAAAATCAGAGGGCATCTTATTAAAATTTCCATAAGAGTTGTTGTAGGAGTTACCATAATTATTAGAGGAATTACTAGGGAACAGCCTAGAATTAAAGTTTCCTCTATACGCGTTGTTACCAAAATTGTTCCTACCAACAAAATTCACATCCATAGATTCATTATTATTCTCAATCAAAGTCGACAAAGGCATATCATTAGGATCAGAATAAACACTCTTATTAGCAAACAATTTCATGAGTTCATCCATCTTTCCACTCAAAACATTAATCTCTTTAATCGCATGAACCTTTTTACTAGTAGATCTTTCGGTGTGCCATTGAGAATAATTAACCATAATATTATCTAGGAGTTTAGTAGCTTCTCCTAAAGTGATTTCCATAAAAGTGCTTCCCGCGGCCGAATATAAAAGATTTCTAGAAGCAACATTCAATCCGGCATAAATTTTTTGTATAATCATCCATAAATTCAAACCATGTGTAGGGCAATTATGTATCATTAATTTCATCCTCTCCCAAGCTTGTGCAACATGCTCATGCTCAAGTTGCTTAAAATTCATAATATCATTTCTAAGAGAGATAATCTTAGCGGGAGGAAAATACTTAGAGATAAAAGCATCTTTGCACTTATTCCATAAATCAATACTATTTTTAGGCAAAGAAGAGAACCAAGTTTTAGCACGATCTCTAAGCGAAAACGGAAATAGCTTCAATTTAACAATATCATTATCCACATCTTTCTTCTTTTGCATATCACACAAATCAACAAAGTTGTTTAGATGGGTAGCGGCATCTTCATTAGGAAGGCCAGTAAATTGATCTTTCATGACAAGATTCAACAAAGCAGCATTAATTTCACAAGATTCAGCATCAGTAATTGGAGCAATCGGAGTGCTAATAAAATCATTGTTGTTGTTATTGGAAAAGTCACATAATTTAGTATTGTCTTGAGCCATCGTGACAAACAATCAATCCAACACACAAGCATAGAAGAAGCAAGCAAAAAGAGATGAACGGAAAAAGGGCGAATAAAACGGCAAGGGTGAAGTGGAGGAGAGGGAAACGAGAGGCGAATGTCAGATGATGTAATGCGAGGGATAAGAGTTTGTGATGGGTACTTGGTATGTCTTGACTTGAGCGTAGATCTCCCCGGCAACGGTGCCAGAAATCCTTCTTGCTACCTCTTGAGCATGCATTGATTTTCCCTTGAAGAGGAAATGGTGATGCAGCAAACTAGCGTAAGTATTTCCCTCGGTTTTTGAGAACCAAGGTATCAATCCAGTAGGAGACTACACACAAATCGCCTAGTACCTCCACAAACAATCAAGAACCTTGCAACCAACGCGATAAAGGGGTTCTCAATCCCTTCACGGCCACTTGCAAAAGTGAGATCTGATAAAGATAATAAGATAAATATTTTGGTATTTTTTTGTATAGATTGGAAAATAAAGATTGCAAAATAAACGGCGACAGAAATTGGCAAGTTGACGGGAAACTAATATGATGTAAAATAGACCCAGGGGCCATAGGTTTCACTAGTGGCTTCTCTCATGATAGCATATATTACGGTGGGTGAACAAATTACTACCGAGCAATTGATAGAAAGGCGCATAGTTATGAGAATATCCAGGCATGATCATGAACATAGGCATCACGTCCGTGTCAAGTAGACCGAAACGATTCTGCATCTACTACTATTAATCCACACATCGACCACTATCCAGCATGCATCTAGAGTATTAAGTTCATAAGAACAGAGTAACGCATTAAGCAAGATGACATGATGTAGAGGGATAAACTCAAGCAATATAATATAAACCCCATCTTTTTATCCTCGATGGAAACAATACAATACGTGTCGGTTCCCTTTCTGTCACTGGGATCGAGCACCGCAAGATTGAACCCAAAGCTAAGCACTTTTCCCATTGCAAGAAAGATCAATCTAGTAGGCCAAACTAAACCGATAATTCGAAGAGACTTGCAAAGATATCAAATCCTGCATATAAGAATTCAGAGAAGAATCAAATATTTTTCATAGATAATCTTGATCATAAACCCACAATTCATTGGGTCTCGGCAAACACACCGCAAAAAGTATTACATCGAATAGATCTCCAAGAACATCGAGGAGAACTTTGTATTGAGAACCAAAGAGAGAGAAGAAGCCATCTAGCTAATAACTATGGACCCGAAGGTCTGTGGTAAACTACTCACACATCATCGGAGAGGCTATGGTGTTGATGTAGAAGCCCCCCGTGATCGAATCCCCCTCCGGCAGATCGCCGGAAAAGGCCCCAAGATGGGATCTCACGGGTACAGAAGGTTCCGGCGGTGGAAAAGTGGTTTCGTGGCTCCCCTGGATGTTTTCAGGGTATAAGAGTATATATAGGCGAAAGAAGTAGGTCAGTGAAGCTACGAGGGGCCCACGAGGGTGGGGGCGCGCCCTCCTGCCTCGTGGTCGCCTCGTTGCATCTCTAACTTCCATTCCAAGTCTCCTGGATTGCGTTTGTTCCAAGAAAGATCCTCGCGAAGGTTTCGTTCCGTTTGGACTCCGTTTGATATTCCTTTTCTGCGAAACACTAAAATAGGCAAAAATAGCAATTTTGCACTGGGCCTTTGGTTAATAGGATAGTCCCAAAAATAATATAAAAGAGTATATTAAAGCCCATTAAACATCCAAAACAGATAATATAATAGCATGGAACAATCAGAAATTATAGATACGTTGGAGACGTATCATCCACCCTCGGGGCTGAGGGTTTGTACCAGTAGCTATGTGTTTACTCTCTCTCTCTCTCTCTCTCTCTCTCTCGTGTTCTTGAGATGTCATGATCTTGATGTATCGCGGGCTTTGTTAATATAGTCGGATCATATGGTGTTTTCCCCTCTCAATCTTGTTGTGATGAATTGAGTTTTTTTCCCTTTGAGATTTTGTTGTTATCGGATTGAATACTTTTATGGATTTGAGAACACTTAATATATGTCTTGCAATTGAATATGCGTGGTCACAATGGAGTATCGTATTGATTCACTTGATATATATTTTGGCACTCAACTCGCGGATTCCCAAGGTGACATTGGGGTAATCTATGCATAGGGGTTGATGCACGTTCTTGTCTTTGTTTCTTCGGTAGAAATCTTGGGGCACTCTTTGAAGTTTTTTATGTTGGATTGAGTATTATGAATATGAATTTCCTTTGGTGTTATTTTAGTACGAACTCTAGGATAGATCGAGCGGAAAGAATAGCTTTGTGTTATTTTAGTACGGACTCTTGAATAGATCGAACAGAAAGAATAGCTTTGAGGTGGTTTCGTACCCTACAAAAAATTTAATTTATTCTTATGTTCTCCACTAGATAGGAACTTTGGAGTGATTCTTCATCGCACTTTGAGGGATGGTTACATGATCCAATTATATTAGCATTGTTGAGAGATTGCACTAGCGAAAGTACGGACCCTAGGCCTCATTTTCAAGCATTGCAATACCGTTTTTGTGCCCGTTTACTATTTGCTACCTTGCTGTTTTTATTTATTCAGATTATAAAAATATATTTCTACCATCCATATTACACTTTTATCACCATCTCTTCGCCGAACTAGTGCACCTATACAATTTGCCATTGTATTGGGTGTGTTGGGGACACAAGAGAATTCTTGTATTTGGTTGCAGGGTCGTTTGAGAGAGACCATCTTCGTCCTACACCTCTCATGGATTGATAAAACTTAGGTCATCCACTTGAGGGAAAATTGCTACTGTCCTACAAAACTCTGTGCTTGGAGGCCCAACACGTGTCTACAAGAATAAAGTTGCATAGTAGACATCAAGCACTTTTCTGGCGCCATTGCCGGGGAGGTGAGTGCTTGAAGGTATATCTTTAGATCTTGCAATTGAATCTTTTAGTTTCTTGTTTTATCACTAGTTTGGTTTATAAAAGAAAACTAAAAAATGGAACTGAGGTTGCATCACATTATTCATCTTTATAATGTATTTCGTGAAAACGATGGAAAGGAAAATTGTGCTCAATTGATAGAAAAAGAATTCAATAGAATGTTTGGTATAAATGATGAGCATGATTGCAATGTTGTTAGTTTGAATTCTTTGAATATCCATGACGCTAATGATATGCAAACCTACAAGCTTGGGGATGCTACGTTCGATGAAGGTGATATTTTTATTCCCCCCAGATTTGATGTGCAAATTTATTATAATGATTGCATGCCTCCTATTTATGATGATTATATTGATGAAAGTGGATTTGGAGAGTTCATGACTTTATTTAGTGATGAATCCACTATTTTGGAAGAGGTTACATTTGACTATGATCACAAAGTTGCTACCTATGATGATTATGGTGATGGCATGTATGCTATAAAGAATAATGATAACCATGAAATTTGTCATCATGATTTTAATTTTCAATCCTATGATAGTTACTTTGATGAGTTTGCTCCCACTACTATTCATGAGTAATAAGTTTTCTATGCTTTTGTGTCATGAAAAGAATGCTTTATATGATGGTTATATTGTTGAATTTCTTCATGATTCTACTGAAAATTATTATGAGGGAGGAACTTTTGCTTGCAGGTATTGCAAGGATATCAAGTTTCCTCTCTTTGTGTTGAAAATCTTGAAGTTGTGCTTGTTTTGCCTTCCTATGCTAGTTGATTCTTGTTCCCATAAATTGTTTGATCAAAAAATCCCTATGCATTGGAAGTGGGTTAGACTTAAATGTGCTTGCCATGTGATTCATGATGCTCTTCTTGTGTTTCAATTCTTATCTTTTATGCGAGCATATCATTGAAATCTTCATGCCTAGCTAAAAGGCATTAAATAAAAGCGCTTGTTGGGAGACAACCCAACACTTTTACCTACTATTTTTATGTGTTAACATGATTAAGCTACTGTAGTAATCATGTTTTATTGCTTTTGTTTCAATAAAGTGCCAAGTAAAGCCTTTGGGATCATGTTGGGTGATAGTTGGTTTGATCTTGCTGAAAAACAGAAACTTTTGCGCTCACGAAAATCATTATTATTTTTAACAGAAGAGTGCTTTTGAGTTGATTCTTTTCGAAGAAGATTATATAATAATTTCTCACGTGGTCCTAATTTTTTCATAATTTTTGGAGTAGCAGAAGTATGGTTTGAGTACAGATTAATACAGACTGTTCTGTTTTTGACACATTTTGTTTTCAACCATAGTTTGCTTGTTTTCTAGTTTCCATGGCTTATATTGCTCAATATAAATTGTGGAAATGATATGCTACAGTATGAATTGTGTGGAAACGATTATGAATCTTGTCTTTTGACATTACCAAAGTGAAATGGTTTGCTCTTTATCATACTAACCTATCTCACAAAATTCCATTAAGTTTTGTGTGATTGAAGTTTTCAAGTTTTGGTTGAGATGTCGATATGAGGAGAATAAGGAGTGAAAAGACCCTGAGCTTGGGGATTCCCAAGGCACCCCAAGTTAATATCCAAGGAAGATCCAAGCAACTAAGCTTGGGGATGCCCCGGAAGGCATCCCCTCTTTCGTCTCCAACATCATCGGTAACCTCCCTTGGAGCTATGTTTTCATTCGTCACATGATATGTGTTTTGCTTGGAGCATCATTTGATTTTGTTAATATTTGCTTGCTTTTATTTAGAATAATGTTTTGCATCTTTTATTTCAATAAAAGTGGCATTGATAGCCTTTACTATGCTTATTTTACAAGTCTACATGTTGCTGTTTGAAAACAGAAAGTTTATCGATGTTGCAAAAATTCCCTAGAAAATTAAGAATGTGATAAAATTCTGAAACTTTTTGCAAAATAAGCTCTAATAAATTTTATAAAGTGTGGTATTTTTTTCAGAATTTTTGGAGTTAGGGAAGTAGGATGAATATTGCATTCTTTACGGACTGTACTGTTTTGGTAGATTGCTGTTATGTTTGCATTGTTTGCATATGTTTGCTTGTTTAATGATTCTATTTGAGGATAGGAGTATTAAATATGCAGAGGCATTTAGTATGCAATGTTTAATAATAATTTTAGTGATTTGATACAGTAGAGAATGATAAGGTTTTTGCATTGGTTTATACTGACTTATCTCACGAGTTCTTGTTGAGTTTTGTGTGGATGAAGCTTTCGAGTATTAGGTAAACCATGATATGAGAGGAATTAAGGAGACACAAAATCTCAAGCTTGGGGATGCCCAAGGCATCCTAAGTTAATATTCCAAGAAGTCTCAAGAATCTAAGCTTGGGGATGCCCCGGTAGGCATCCCACCTTTCTTCTTCTACAATTATCGGTTAGTATCGGTTGAGCCTAAGTTTTTGCTTCTTCACATGATGTGTGCCATTCTTGGATTGTCATTTTGTTTTGTTTTGCTTGATGTTTTAATAAAAAACTTAGATCTGAAAGTTTTTGAAAAAAAAGAGTCCTCAAATAGTTGCCAGGGAGGCTAAGTAAGCGGCACTCACATCCCGTCAACGAAGCTCTTTTCTATGGAATTGCTCTAGTGCTTCACTTATATCTTTTTTAGCACGGTGTGCTTTAGCATTTTGGAAGAAATTCTCTCATGCTTCACTTAAATTAATTTGAGAGAAAGAACTATTATGCTCATGATCTTCACTTATATTTGTTTGAGCTTATCAAAAGCAACACATGAAAATTAGTCCCAAAGTGATAGATATCCAAGAAGGATATAATAAAAACTTTCATGAAGATCATTGGACAAAATAAACTTGATTCCTCGTAATAGTTTTGAGATATTGTGATGTGATATGTGAGTCATGTTGATGAGTAATTATGCTTTAGTAAGAATATCGGTGTTAAGGTTTGTGATTCGCTATGCAATCACGAAAGTCAATAGTTATGCAATGAAATTACATCCTACTTGTGGTGCATTATTCGGTGTTAATTATGGTCAATGCTCGCTTATGAGATTATTCGTTTCTTGGTTGGTCACTTCTCAATCTTTTGTTATCCTTCATTTTGCACTAAGTATGATCACTACTTGTGCATCCAAAATCCTTTAAACCAGTTTTGCCACATGAGTCCACCATACCTACCTATATGCGGTATTCTTTTCCCGTTCTAAGCAAATTTGTATGTGCCATCTCTAATTTTCAAAATAAATTTCTCTTTTGTGTGCTCGTACCGCTCGCGAGGCGGTGAGGGGTGGCCAATATTTTCCATGCTAGATGTGTTATTCTCACGATGAGTGTTTATTCACTTGTCATTGCACGAGAGTAAGGCAAATGTATTAGGGATGCCCAGTCCCGAAATGAAAAATGAATTTACTAACAATAAATTCCTTGGAAAGTGTTGGCATGGAGGGCACCCGTGGATACGGTTAGCCATGGAAAGTGAAAGTATGGTGGAAAAAGGAATAAACTTTATTTTTTGTTTGGGAACCGCCTATGATATATCTAGCATGGAAGTGTTGGGAACTCTAAGTCGTTTTTGTTGGTGCAAAAAGTATGCCTCTCAAAATGTTTTTTATCTCTTGAGCTCTGGCACCTTGATGTCGCTTGAAGCTACGTCGGTATTTCCCCAAAGAGGAAGGGATGATGCAGCACAGCGGCGGTAGGTATTTCCCTCAGAAATGAAACCAAGGTTATTGAACCAGTAGGAGGACCAAGCAACACAACGTAAACAGCCCCTGCACACAAATAACAACCACTCGCAACCCGACGTGTTAAAGGGGTTGTCAATCCCTTTCGGGTAACGGCGCCAGAAATTGGCACGAAAACTGGAGAAAATTATAATAGATTGAATAAATAGATCGCAAATAAAATAAAGTGCAGCAAAGTATATTTGTATTTTTGGTTTAATAGATCTGAATAAAAAGTGCAAATAAAATAGAACGCGAAGCAAATATATGAGAAAGAAGACCCGGGGGGCGTAGATTTCACTAGTGGCTTCTCTCGAAAAAGGTAGCAAACGGTGGGTAAACAAATTATTGTTGGGCAATTGATAGAACCTCAAATAATTATGAAGATATCCAGGCAATGATCATTACATAGGCATCACGTCCAAGATTAGTAGACTGACTCCTGCCTGCATCTACTACTATTACTCCACACATCGACCGCTATCCAGCATGCATCTAGTGTATTAAGTTCATGGAGAAACAGAGTAATGCAATAAGAACGATGACATGATGTAGACAAGATCTATCTATGTAGAGATAGACCCCATCGTTTTATCCTTAGTAGCAACGATACATACGTTTCGTTTCCCTTCCTGTCACTTGGATCAAGCACCGTAAGATCAAACCCACTACCGGGCACCTCTTCCCATTGCAAGATAAATAGATCAAGTTGGCCAAACAAAACCCAAATATTGGAGAAGAAATACGAGGCTATAAGAGATCATGCATATAAGAGATCAAAGAAACTCAAATAAATTTCATGGATATAAAAAGATATGACTGATCATAAACTCAAAGATCATCAGATCCCAACAAACACACCGCAAAAAGAGTTACTCCCTCTGTAAACTAATATAAGAGTGTTTAGATCACTACTTTAGTATTCTAAACACTCTTATATTAGTTTACGGAGGGAGTACATCATATGGATCTCCAAGAGACCATTGCATTGAGAATTCAGCGAGAGAGAGGAAGCCATCTAGCTACTAACTACGGACCCGAAGGTCTACAAAGAACTACTCACGCATCATCGGAGAGGCACCAATGGAGGTGGTGAACCCCATCCGAGATGGTGTCTAGATTGGATCTGGTGGTTCTGAACTCTGCGGCGGCTGGATGAATATTTCGTCGATTCCCCTAGGGTTTCCGGAATATTTGGGTATTTATAGAGCAAAGAGGCGGTCGGGGGGCACCCGAGGTGGGCACAACCCACCATGGTGCACCTGGGCCCCCTGGAGCGCCCTGGTGGGTTGTCCCCTCCTTGCGACTCCCCCCCCCCTGGTGCAACCAGGGCCCAATATCTTCCTTCTAGTCCATCAAAAATCTCTGTGAAGTTTCGTGAAATTTGGACTCCGTCTGATATTGATTTCCTGCGATGTAAAAAACATGCAGAAAACAACAACTGACACTTGGCACTATGTTAATAGGTTAGTGCCAAAAAATGATATAAAATGATTATAAAACATCCAAGATTGATAATAAAACAGCATGGAGCAATCAAACATTATAGATACGTTGGAGACGTATCAGCATCCCCAAGCTTAACTCCTACTCGTCCTCGAGTAGGTAAGTGATTAAAACAGAATTTTTGATGTGGAGTGTTGTTTATCATGTCATATCATATTGTTTTCTTTATAGCATGGACATTTGGACTTTTATGTGATTCAGAGCAATAGTCTAGTTTTGACATAATAATTTAGATACTCAAGCATATCAACAAGCAACCATGTCTTTCAAAATATCAACGCTAAAATAATTTATCCCTAGCCCATCATGGTTAAACATTGATCCATTCATGAAACACACTCGAATATTAGCTACACCCAATACTTAAGTACGATCATATTGCCTCTTAGTTGGTGCTTTTGTAAGAGAAGATGGAGACTCAAATTCAAAAATAAAAATTGCATAAAGTAAAAGAAAGGCCCTTCGTAGAGGGAAGTAGGGATTTGTAGAGGTGCCAGAGCTCAAAGCGAAAAATTAGAGATAAAAATATTTTGGGAGGTGTATCCATCCCACCAACGAAAACGACTTAGAGTTCCGAACACTTTCCATGCTAGATATGCCATAGGCGGTTCCCAAACAGAAAATAAAGTTTATTCCCTTTTTCACCATACTTTTACTTTCCATGGCTAGCCGTCTCCACGGTTGCCCTCCATACCAACACTTTCCAAGGAATTTATTATTTGACAACATAAAGTAAATTCATTTTTGCATTTCGGGATTGGGAATCCCTAAAACATTTGCCCTACTCTCGTGCAATGACAAGTGAATAAACACTCATCGTCAGAATAACACATCCAGCATGGAAAATATTAGCCACCCGTTACCGTTCCACGAGCGAAAAAAATACACAAAACAGAAGTTTATTTTGAAAATTAGAGATGGCACATGCAAATTTTCTTAGAACGACAAAAGAATACCGCATATAGGTAGATATAGTGGACTCATGTGGCAAAACTGGTTTAAAGGATTTTGCATGCACAAGTAGAGATCATACTTGGTGCAAAATGAAGGCTAACAAAAAGATTGAGAAGCGACCAACCAAGAAACGAATAATTTCATAAGCAAGCATTAAGCATAATTAACACCGAATAATGCACCACAATTAGGATATAATTTCATTGCATGACTATTGACTTTCGTGCATGCATAGGGAATCACAAACCTTAACACCAATATTCTTACTAAAGCATAATTACTCATCAACATAACTCAAATATCACATCATCATATCTCAAAACTATTACTAAGAATCAAGTTTATTTTGTCCAATGATCTTCATGAATTTTTTTATTTTACTTATCCTTCTTGGATATCTATCACTTTGGGACTAATTTTCATGTGTTGCTTTTCATAAGCTCAAACAAATGTAAGTGAAGATCAAGAGCATAAAAATTTTCTTTCTCTCAAAATAATTTAAGTGAAGCAAGAGAGAATTTCTATAAAATTTTACTAACTCTCAGATAAATCTAAGTGAAGCAAGAGAGCATTTCTTCAAAAATACTAAGCACACCGTGCTCAAAAATATATAAGTGAAGTACTGGAGCAAGTCCTAGCTCATAAAAGATTTAAGTGAAGCACAAAGAGCAATCCTAACAAGTCATGAAATAATTTTGGCTCTCTCAAAAAGGTGTGTCCAGCAAGGATTGATAACTTAAAACACAAAATAAAACAAGCAAAGACTCGTATCATACAAGACGCTCCAAGCGAAACACATATCATGTGACGAATAAAAATATAGCTTCGAGTAAAATACCAATAGTTGTTGGAAGAAAGCGAGGATGCCACTCGGGGGCATCCCCAAGATTAGTTGGTTGCTGGATAATAGCTTCGGATGCTGGGGCATCCCCAAGCTTAGGCTCTTCCATCCTTCCTTCATCCATTGTAAGATAACCCAAAACTTGAAAACTTCAATCACACAAAACTCAACAAAACCTTCGTGAGATCCGTTAGTATAAGAAAGCAAACCACTACTATAAGTACTGTATCAAACCAATTCATATTTTGTTTTTTATTATATCTACTGTATTCCAACTTTTCTATGGCAAAAACTCATCAAAGAAAACCATAGAGCCATCAAAATAAGCACACAACACAAAGAAAACAGAATCTGTCAATACAGAACAGTCTGTAGCAATCTGACTATTTCGAATACTTCTGTAACTCCACAAATTCTAAAAAA
Organism: Triticum aestivum; assembly: GCF_018294505.1. Classification (NCBI taxonomy): domain Eukaryota; kingdom Viridiplantae; phylum Streptophyta; class Magnoliopsida; order Poales; family Poaceae; genus Triticum; species Triticum aestivum. The sequence goes on from NC_057808.1 coordinate 46,283,338, forward strand.
AGGACGACCAGGGTAATTTGTATATTGATCTTCTGCAAAAAGAATTGGTATTTTATCACTTTCTGGTGATTTTTAACAATTGTTTTCGTGACTGCATAAGTTTCTATTTTTTAGCAAGATCAAACAACTATCACCCAAGAAGATCATATAGGCTTTACTTGGCACACACACTAATTAAAACACAAAAAAACACAATCATACCAGTAGCATAATTGTGCAAACACTCAAGAACAGAAAGCAAAAATAAATTTTATTCATTGGGTTGCCTCCCAACAAGCGCTATAGTTTTACGCCCTTAGCTAGGCATAAAGCAAGGATCTAAGTTTTGTGTTCCGAAGTTTTGGCAACTTTTGTAAGGGTTTTCTCAAACCCGGGAGGCTCTTTACGCTTCCCTAAATTCTCCGGAAAAGAAACCATCTTAAGATCCAAAATATCCAATCGCTTATTGCAGAGAGTAATAAGAGTATTCATGTGATTGATACTACCATTGAGGTGTTTGAGGGGTTCATTATATTTCTGTATTTCAACCATATGTTTATGCAAATCTCCAAGTTTGTCCAACATGTGAACTCCCTCAGGGGTAAAAGAAAACCCCTTCTTTTGATGAGGAATTCCCAAAATTCCCTCTAAAATTTCATAGGCAGCATGAGCATCAAGCTCAATAAAATTACCTTTAGCGGCAAAATCCAGAAGTTGTCTATGATGCAAAGCCAATCCTATGTAAAAATTATGAAGCAAAACCTTAGCATCCCCCTTTAAATTGGAAACACGATACGATTCCATAAGCCTATACCAGGCATCTTTCAGATTTTCTCCTTGTCTTTGCTTGAAGTAAAGAACTTCAAAATCTGGTGACAAAGGAGGAGTAGGGACGCTAGCCATTGGGACAAGAGACAAGAGATCGGCGAAAAAGGAGAGGCGAATAAAACGGCAAATTTTTGTGAAGTGGGGGAGAGGAAAACGAGAGGCAAATGGCAAATAATGTAAATTACGAGGAGATCCTCCCCGGCAACGACGCCAGAAATTCCTTTTGATGTCACTTGAAGCTACGTCGGTATTTCCCCAAAGAGGAAGGGATGATGCAGCACAGCGGCGGTAGGTATTTCCCTCAGATATGAAACCAAGGTTATCGAACCAGTAGGAGAACCAAGAAACACAACGTAAACAACCCCTACACACAAATAACAACACCTCGCAACCCGACATGTTAAAGGGGTTGTCAATCCCTTTAGGGGTACGGCGCCAGAAATTGCGTGTTGACGGGAGAAAGTTGTAATATATTGAATAAATAGATCGCAAATAAAATAAAGTGCAGCAAAGTATTTTTGTATTGTTGGTTTAATAGATCTAAATAAAAAGTGCAAATAAAATATATCGCAAAGCAAATTTATGAGAAAGAAGACCCGGGGGCCGTAGATTTCACTAGTGGCTTCTCTCGAGAAAGATAGCAAACGGTGGTAAACAAATTACTGTTGCGCAATTGATAGAACCTCAAATAATTATGATGATATCCAGAGAATGATCATTACATAGGCATCATGTCCAAGATTAGTAGACCGACTCCTGCCTGCATCTACTACTATTAGTCCACACATATCCAGCATGCATCTAGTGTATTAAGTTCATGGAAATGCAATAAGAACGATGACATGATGTAGACAACATCTATCTATGTAGAGATAGACCCCCATCGTTTAATCCTTAGTAGCAACGATACATACGTGTCATTTTCCTTTTCTGTCACTGGGATCAAGCACCGTAAGATCGAACCCACTACCGGGCATCTCTTCCCATTGCAAGATAAATAGATCAAGTTGGCCAAACAAAACCCAAATATCAGAGAAGAAATACGAGGCTATAAGAGATCATGCATATAAGAGATCAAAGGAACTCAAATAACTTTCACGGATATAAAAAGATATGACTGATCATAAACTCAAAGTTCATCAGATCCCAACAAACACACCACAAAAAGAGTTACATCATATGGATCTCCAAGAGACCATTGTATTGAGAATTCAGCAAGAGATAGGAAGCCATCTAGCTACTACTACGGACCCGAAGGTCTACAAAGAACTACTCACGCATCATCGGAGAGGCACCAATGGAGGTGGTGAACCCCATCCGAGATGGTGTCTAGATTGGATCTGGTGATTCTGGACTCTACGGAGGCTGGATGAATATTTCGTCGACTCCCCTAGGGTTCTGGGATTTTTGGGGTATTTATAGAGCAAAGAGGCAGTCCGGGGGCACCCGAGGTGGGCACAACCCACCAGGGCGCGCCTGGGCCTCCTGGCGCGCCCTGGTGGGTTGTCCCCTCCTCGAGACTCCCCCAGGTGCAACCAGGGCCCAATATCTTCCTTCTGGTCCATAAAAATTCTCCGTGAAGTTTCGTGACATTTGGACTCCGTCTGATATTGATTTCCTGCAATGTAAAAAATGTGCAGAAAACAAAAACTGGCACTTGGCACTATGTTAATAGGTTAGTACCAAAAAATGATATAAAATGACTATAAAATGATTATAAAACATCCTAGATTGATAATAAAACAACATGGAACAATCAAAAATTAGAGATACGTTGGAGACGTATCACGGCCTTGCTCCGCCTCTGCCACCGCCGCCCCAAGTCTCCTCCAGCCTCACTCCGCCTCCTCTCGCCGCCTCGATCATCCCCACTTCCGTCACCCAGCCCTGCCTCCCATGCCGCCTTGACTCGCCTCCGGCCCCGCTCCGCTTCTGCCGCTGCCGCCTCGACTCTCCTCCGGCCTTGCTCTGCCTCTGCCACCGCCGCCCCAAGTCTCCTCCAGCCTCACTCCACCTTCTCCCGCCGCCTCGATCATCCCCACTGCCTTCGCCCAGTCCCGCCTCCCACGCCGCCCTGGCTCGCCTCTGGCCCCGCTCTGCTTCTGCCACCGCAGCCTCGACTCTCCTCCAGCCTTGCTCTGCCTCTGCCACCGCCGCCCCAAGTCTCCTCCGGCCTCACTCCGCCTCCTCCCGCCGCCTCAATCATCCCCACTGTCGTCGCCCAGCCCCGCCTCCCACGCCGCCCTGACTCGCCACCGTCCCCGCTCCGCCTCCGCCTCCTCCGCCGCCGCCCCGACTCTCCTCTGGCCTTCTTCCGTCACCGCCGCCGCCGCCCCGACTCTCCTTTGGCCTTGCCCTGCCTCCCGACGCCGTCTCGACCCACTGCCACCGCCTAATCCCAATTGCCACCGCCAATATACATCTTGTATTGAAGTTGTTGTTTTACATCTCCAATATACATCTTCTGTTGGAGTTACCTCTTTTTTGGAGATGTAAAAAACACTTTTTGGAGACGTAAATTTTTACATCTTCAAATTTGCATCTTCTATACGAAAAAGGGTTTTCCCCCGCTTTATATTATAAAGCACAACCGCCAAGCATCCAACAACATAAGAGTATTACAGGACAGAGTACAGAAAGCAAATAAACGAGGTCCGGCTGGGGGCACAGCCAAACAAGCCCCAACTACATGGAAAAGAACTCCAGTCAGGCTCTGGTGGTGGGGGTGGTGATGGCGGGGACATCGCGGCAGCCGAAGAACGAAGACCGGCGACGATGGAGTCAATGGAGCCACGATCACGCCGCTTGCTAAGCTGTCTCCAGAGCTGTAGAAATCCACACATTTTAAAGATGGTGTTAGTGACACGACAAGGAATGACGTGCTCGATCACTAATTTATTACGACAGTTCCAGAGGGTCCACGCCAGGGTGCCCATTGCGACCCAAAGAGACGGCCTACTAATAGGCGGGGAATCTAGGACCTCCCTGAATAGGTCAGGGAGGTTATCATTGTTGGGGAACGTAGTAATTTCAAAAAAATTCCTACGCACACGCAAGATCATGGTGATGCATAGCAATGAGAGGGGAGAGTGTTGTCCACGTACCCTCGTAGACCGACAGCAGAAGCGTTATCACAACGCGGTTGATGTAGTCGTACGTCTTCACGATCCGACCGATCAAGTACCGAACGCACGGCACCTCCGAGTTCTACACACGTTCAACTCGATGACGTCCCTCGAACTCCGATCCAGCCGAGTGTTGAGGGAGAGTTTCGTCAGCACGACGGCGTGGTGACGATGATGATGTTCTACCGACGCAGGGCTTCGCCTAAGCTCCGCAATGATATTATCGAGGTGTAATTTGGTGGAGGGGGGCACCGCACACGGCTAAAAGATCTCAAGGATCAATTGTTGTGTCTCTGGGGTGCCCCCCTGCCCCTGTATATAAAGGAGCAAGGGAGGAGGAGGCCGGCCCTAGGAGGGGGCGCACCAAGTGTGGAGTCCTACTAGGACTCCCTAGTCCTAGTAGGATTCCACCTCCCATATGGAATAGGAAAAGAGGAAGGGAAAAAGAGAAGGAAGGAAGGGGGCGCCCCCCTTCCCTAGTCCAATTCGGACCAGACCAAGGGGAGGGGTGCGGCCACCCTTGAGGCCCTTTTTCTTCTTTCCCGTATGGCCCAATAAGGCCCAATACGTATTCCCGTAACTCTCCGGTACTCCGAAAAATACCCGAATCACTCGGAACCTTTCCGAAGTCCGAATATAGTCGTACAATATATCGATCTTTACGTCTCGACCATTTCGAGACTCCTCGTCATGTCCCCGATCTCATCCGGGACTCCGAACTCCTTTGGTACATCAACATACATAAACTCATAATAAAACTGTCATCGTAACTTTAAGCGTGCGGACCCTACGGGTTCGAGAACTATGTAGACATGACCGAGACACGTCTCCGGTCAATAACCAATAGCGGGACCTGGATGCCCATATTGGCTCCCACATATTCTACGAAGATCTTTATCGGTCAGACCGCATAACAACATACGTTGTTCCCTTTGTCATCAGTATGTTACTTGCCCGAGATTCGATCGTCGGTATCTCGATACCTAGTTCAATCTCGTTACCGGCAAGTCTCTTTACTTGTTCCGTAACACATCATCCCGCAACTAACTTATTAGTCACAATGCTTGCAAGGCTTATAGTGATGTGCATTACCGAGTGGGCCCAGAGATACCTCTCCGACAATCGGAGTGACAAATCCTAATCTCGAAATACGCCAACCCAACAAGTACCTTTGGAGACACCTGTAGAGCACCTTTATAATCACCCATTCACGTTGTGACGTTTGGTAGCACACAAAGTGTTCCTCCGGTAAACGGGAGTTGCATAATCTCATAGTCAGAGGAACATGTATAAGTCATGAAGAAAGCAATAGCAACATACTAAACGATCGGGTTTTAAGCTAACGGAATGGGTCAAGTCAATCACGTCATTCTCCTAATGAGGTGATCTCGTTAATCAAATGACAACTTATGTCCATGGCTAGGAAACATAACCATCTTTGATTAACGAGCTAGTCAAGTAGAGGCATACTAGTGACACTCTGTTTGTCTATGTATTCAGACATGTATTATGTTTCCGGTTAATACAATTCTAGCATGAATAATAAACATTATCATGATATAAGGAAATAAATAATAACTTTATTATTGCCTCTAGGGCATATTTCCTTCAATCATGGCACCATGACCCGCCCACAACGTCCTGGAAGCAACTCCATAAGAATCGCGCCGCCGGGCATCGAAAGAAGATGTGGTTGGAGTCTTCCGGGATGCCACAAAGGGGGTATAGGCCATCATCTGGGCCATTCCGCTTCTGGACCTCCGTGCCCAAGGGCAGGCGGCCACGAACCCATTGCCACATGAATATACGTATCTTAAGTGGCAACTTGATTTCCCAAAGAACCGTAAGTTCATTGGGACCCGGAGCCAGCAAGATTGCCCGGTATAGGGACTTAGTCGAGAATGTGCCACTCGACTCAAGGTGCCAGGCCACAGAGTCTGGTTCGAGAGAGGGAGTGTGTAGATCCACGCATTCCAAAAGCTCGTCCCACTGCGCTCGCTCAAGAACCCCAAAGGTGCGACGAAAGGTGATGGTGCCAATGTCATGAAGGGCAGCTCCCAGCGAAATCTGTGGATGGGAGCAAATCGAGAATAAGGCATAGAACCTGTCCGCGAACAGTCTGGTTCCCGACCATCTATCCAGCCAGAATAACGTATTAGAGCCCGAGCCCACAACAGTTAACGTGCCAATCCAGAGAACCGGCAGCAATTGAATAATTGACTGCCAGAACTGGGACCCCCCAACCCTGGGGGCAAAGGCGAGTGGTTGTCCACGCAGATACTTTGCGTGGATAATATCCAACCACAACCCACCGGCATCGGTCTCAATGCACCACAGCCACTTGGCGAGAAGAGCGATATCCATACGCTTCGAGGAGATCACACCAAGGCCACCCTGATCCTTGGTTTTGCAGATCTCAGACCATTTGACCATGTGGTATTTCTGCTTATTGTTTTCTCCCGCCCAGAAAAACCGGAAGAGGTATTTGGCAATCTCCTGGTGAAGGGATTCATGAAGACTATATAATCTCATAATATAATGAGAAGGCTAATAAGGTATGAGTTCATGAGAACCACCCAAGCTGCCTTGGAGAGCCACCACCCTTGCCACGGCTCTACCCGGAATTGGAGCTTGAAGACCGTAGGGCGGAGGTCTTTTTCCTGAAGGCGAACGTCACTAATAGGCATGCCGAGGTAAGTTGTCGAGAAGGATCCCAAGCGACAGTTAAGGCGGTTAGCTATACTGATCGCCTCCTCCATGGAGTAGCCAAGCACCATTACCTCGCTCTTTGTGAAGTTTATTCTTAGCCCGGACATCTCCTGGAAGCACAGGAGCAAGAACTTGAGGTGTTGGATGTCCTCATCCGATCCCTCCACCATCAAGATCGTATCGTCTGCATAATGCAGGTGTGTGAGCCCCCATCCGCAGTGAGATGGGGACATATACCTCTAATGTGGCCAGCCCGCCTGGCCAAGTCCAGGATTGTAGCCAAGGCGTCGACCACCAAATTAAAGAGGAAGGGAGAGAGAGGGTCTCCCTGACGTACCCCTTGATCAGTGGGAAAGTATGGCCCCACCTCTTCATTAATATTGATCGCCATGCGTCCACTGGTCACTAATTGCATCACCCGCGTGACCCAATGAGGGTCGAAGCTGCGCTTCAACATTACTTCCCGAAGGAAGGACCAGTGGACTGAATCATAGGCCTTGTGAAAGTCAATCTTAAAGAAGACTGCCCGAAGGCGTTTACGCCTAACTTCATGCAGGATTTTGTGAAGGACGGGAAGAGAGAGGGGGGAGAATGAGAGATGGGAGAATAAAGAGTAGACCGGTCAAACAAATCCATGTGGCATTTTAATCCGTCATGCGGTCCTTTCTGCCAAAAGATTACGTGTTATTATACTAGTCAAAAATGTGTAGATCCGTGTTTTTAGATAACCTTGCCTTTAGTATGGTGGGTTGTTGCACTTAACTCACTCTGGTTGGACGAGCGAAACGCAAGGCAACAGAAGAGCAAACATCACCAAACCTGCGGCTCGGAAAGGCCCCTAGACCGATCTTTCTTCCTCGCGTAGGCACGCGCGCGGACTTGTCGTTCCTTCTCCCTGAAGGACTCGAGGCGTTGGAGATCCATCACATCACACCTGTCTCTTGCCCGCTCACCTCTCGATCGGGACGGAGAAAGATCGCCGCCGCGCGCGATGGATGAGGAGTACGACGTGATCGTGCTGGGCACGGGGCTCAAGGAGTGCATCCTCAGCGGCCTCCTCTCCGTCGACCGCCTCAAGGTGAGGCAGTATCATCCTCTCCTCCTGCTCTCTTCTCATCTCTGTTGATTGGAGATCTCGCGTATAGATTTTCAGTTCTTGCATGAGGCTTGGATCCAACTTCGTTTATTTGAACTGGATCCACCTCAGGCCTAGATCCACCCATGCCGCCGATCCGAGAATGGCGGCCGCCGTGCCCTGCCCTGCCCTCACAGCAGACATGCGGCGGCATCCCCTCAAGCCATGGGGTGCGCGGTGCCATGAAACAATTGGGCAGCGCCGTGCCTTGGGTTCTTGCCCATTTTCTCTCTTTGGGAATTGTTAATCGTATAGCTATCCGATAGAATGATCATGCAGCTGTTGTAGCAGGCATAGCTGTATCAGAGAAGTGTTTTTCATTTGCGGAGATAGATCTCGAATTCGCGTTAATTTATAGAGTTTTTCTGGAAAATGTGTAAAAAATACCTTAATTTTGTGTGTCATCAGGTGCTTCACATGGACAGGAATGACTATTATGGTGGAGACTCCACATCGCTCAATCTCAACCAGGTGACAGGTCTTCACTCTCTTTGTTCAGTATAGTTTGTCACGCTTTTTGACCACAGAAATTTTGTTAGAGTTGGCGGTATATTTTAGCACAGAGATGGTAAACCAGGAATTACGTACCTGTGTCTTGTGATCCAATGGGATTCTCTGAAACAATTTTCCATTATGCTCTCGTTCACAGCTGTGGAAGAGGTTCAAGGGCGACGAGACACCCCCTGCAAGTATAGGAGCTAGCAGAGACTACAATGTAGACATGGTTCCAAAGGTCTGTTCCTATTCCACTCTACGTAGCTCCTTTCCGAAACTCCAGGAACAGTAGGGATGCAACGCGAAGGCCTGCAAAATTGATAAGCCAACACTCTCCCTCCGCTCCAAAATTATTGTCGTCGTTTAGTTCAATGAAATTTGAACTAAAACCAAGAAAATAATTATGGAATGGCGAACAGTGTGTTTCAGCATGTCAGGTAGAGATATCCAGTATGTACTGGACATCATTTGGCTGGCAATTGCTTGTTGAAACGAAAGATAATACAGTACAGTTCACTTATATCAGTAACAGTAGACAACTTGAATAACAATATTAATATTTCTCTTTTGAACCAATAAATGATGAATGTGACCTCACCTCCTTACTAACATAACAGTGTCATTTTGGCTAGTTTATGATGGCGAATGGTGCTTTGGTCCGTGTACTCATTCATACTGGTGTTACCAAGTATTTATCCTTTAAAGCTGTGGATGGAAGCTACGTTTTCAACAAGGGAAAGGTTCAGTGCTCTTTCTTATGCACGCACACTCCATCATATATATAATCAAGACATACCATCTAAAACATTTCTTCTATACCCACTATCTTGTTCCCAGATCCACAAAGTTCCCTCAACTGATATGGAAGCTCTCAAGTCTCCATTGATGGGATTGTTTGAGAAGCGAAGAGCAGGGAAATTCTTCCTTTATGTTCAAGATTACAAGGAAAATGACCCAAGTACTCACAAGGGGCTGGACCTTACAAAGATGACCAGTAAACAACTTATCTCGTGTGTACCTATCTTTACCGCTGCCATTTATATTTTCTTTTTAATTGAAGAAAAGTATAGTAGATGATATGACTCGAATTTTGCCTCGGTTATCAATGTCATAGGAAAAAACATCCCTGAAAACATCATGTTTTGAAAATAAATTTTGTTTGAAGTTCTGATATCTTCTATATTTTATTATTAGGTCACTGTTTTTTCTGCAGATCTCTATGTAGAGAGGGATAAAATTAGGACAACTTTGTTTAGAACTTATAAATTGACACATTATTGTTCGCATATCATAATCTAATTTCCGTTGCCCATGTTTAAAGGTACTGTTCTGATCTTCTATTCAGAAGCATTTTATATTTTTTGGAATCTCAAGTGCTAGCCGTTGATTATGATTCAATTTAACGTGATTCATCTGTATCAATTTCGTGTTTCAGAAAATACGGTTTGGATGATAATACAATAGACTTCATTGGTCACGCGGTCGCTCTTCATAAGGACGATAGTTATCTTTCAGAACCTGCAATTGAAATTGTGAAGCGGATGAAGGCAAGTTTTTCTGACAGCAAAAGCATTCATTGATATCTTAGATACCTTCTAAAAATAATATCAATATCAGATACAAAGCTCATAATTTTCGTGTATTTTAACTGCTGATGAGAACTTTTAAACCAGCTTAGCTGGAAATTGGCCCTGACAGTATAACGAGCTTCCAAATTCCTGCCCAGATAGGTGTACACTTTAGTGTGTACTCCCTCCGCTCCATAATTCTTGTCGTGGTTTTAGTTGAACTAGAACCACAACAAGAATTATGGGACATATAGATAGTACAAACTTGAAAGAACGCCAAACTGGAATGCCTACATGCAAGGAATCACCATGCTAGTCACGTAAGTAGTCGTAGGGTATCACCACTATGGAACATATGTCAGTCACCTAAGTCACGTCTAGCCTAACAATAATTTTGAGAACTCTAGATTTGATGTTAGTTCAATATACTCCATGTTAATGTTTCATTGTATATATTAGTTTATGGTGTTAGGTCATCTCTTTGTTTCTCACAGTATATTGATTGTTACCTAAACTTACTTTATCTTTGCAGCTTTATGCAGAATCAGTGGTTCGTTTTCAAGGAGGCTCGCCATATATTTATCCTCTTTATGGTTTAGGGGAGCTGCCACAGGTCAATGCTTTATTTACTCTCTTTTCTTGTCTGATTCCAGCAATTATATATGTCCGATGTATTTGATTTTGTAATTTCTTTTGTTTGGTACAGGGTTTCGCACGGCTTAGTGCTGTATATGGCGGGACATACATGTTGAATAAGCCAGAGTGCAAGGTACACAAATATGTTACGAAAAGTAGCATTTCACATATTATTTCTCTGGTGATTTGGGCATGGTGATGGTTACACCAAATGTTGCATGAATATGGTACAACATAAAACTAAATTTTAGGGTTTTAAGGTGCACAACACATGAATAATGATGTTTATAGCTTCAGAATGGAAATGTTGTAACCGACCACATTGCACTGTCAAGGGTGTAAGATAACATCTTGTTGGCAGAACCAAACAAAGTTCTAGTCCGTTCAAGCACTTGTACAGTACTCCCTCTGCCTCAAATTAATTAAAAATCTAGCTTTGTCCTAAGTCAAACCTATGTATCTTTGGCTAAGTATATATAAAAATATGCTAACATATGGAACACCAAATTAGTTTCATTAGAATCTTTATAAAATATATGTTTATGTACTCTATATATTTGATGTTGTAGATCTCAACACTTTTATCTATAGACTTGGTCAAATTTAAACAAGTTTGACTAGGAAAAATCTACCCCCTCCGTCCCACAATATAAGAGCGTGTTCGACACTACACTAGTGTCGAAAACGCTCTTATATTGTGGGAAGGAGGGAGTAGAAGTTAAATTAAATTAGAATGGAGGGAGTAAATGGTAGTAGTTGATTCAAGAGTGTGTTTTGTGTGCGGTAACGCCCCTGCCCCCCATGTTATGTACATCCACCCACTAGCGAGAGTGGGCGCCAGGAGATGTAGGAAGGCTGAAGCTCAGTTATTGTCCAACCCCCCCCCCCCCCCCCCCTCCCCCTCCTCAAGTTGGATGATAGATATCTATCATTCCAATCTTGACACAAGCTTGGTTGCAATCCTTAGGTAGCTAAACCCTTTGACAGACAATTAGGAACCTGATGCCCTATACTCACATCATCGATCTTGATGGTTCCAGCATCTAGGTCGAGGGAGATGTACCTCCCCGCAGTGCCAAAGTAGAACATACAAAACGAGGCCGTCGAGCTTGGAGGGGTCCGGGCATAGTCCCTGAATACGCACTGGACCCTCCCTCGGCATAGACCACTTGCTGATAGCCACCATCTTACCCATTCCGAGATTGGCAGCCAGCAAGGTCTCCTGCCTACACCCTGCCATCACCCAGCTCCCTTGTAGCGGGTGGCACTGAGTAGGCAGCTCCGTCCGCCCCTCTTGGACTGGGGGAAGAGGGCAATATACACCTTGATGAGGGGATAATTTTGAACTTCGGGAGAGGGCGGTGTGGAGGCGATAGGGGCTCCGGCTCCATGGCCACCTCAGGCGTCACCTCAATAGTCAGGCTATTTTCCCCATTCACCCATGCGTCCACGCCGTCGTCCTGGTACCCAGGACACACCCCTTTTCTGGTGGGTTGACGTTGCTAAGGACGAGGACACAGCTGGGTCAGACATGTAGATCCCTGCGTCCCTCACTCCGATGATGCTCGACAACTTCCTTGCAATGGTCAAGAAGGTTCCTAGGCACAAGTCATGCCGACACTCCAACCAATCGCCGTACCCCGGTCCTAACCTCGAGTCGTCATGCTTGGGATCCTCTCTAGCCAAACTGTCACATCTCCGCTTCCACCCCTCCTGTGGGATGCGAGAGGGTCACCGACGTCTACGGTGGTGCCGACGGGCCTTGTCTGCTTCCTGCGTCGCTCGGGGCTCCTCTGCCCGCCGGACAGTGCACGCCGCGCCAGGCTGGTACACTCGTGTGTGGTGCCGCCGCTGCCATTGCAGAGGTCTGTGAGGGACGCGGTGCACATCGGGGCTACCCTTGGCCATCGTGGGTCAACTGTGGCATGCATAGCAGGTTAGCCCATATCGGACTAGCGCAGCCAGGACGTTTCCTCCTTCCGGATGTCGACACGTGTAGTTCGTTGATCCAGCCCTCCCCAGACCCTTCTCCGTTCGTATGTCGCCGCCATGATGGTTTGGGAGGCCGACGACACAAGATTTCGGCCAAAGCGCTCGCTTGATGGCGCGGACCCTTCTCGCTCGCCCGCCCCTTCAAGTGGACCTCCCCTTGGTTTGGAGGGTGGCCATAGGGGTGAATATGACAGGCACCTTGCCCCGCTGGGTGGAGACGACCGCTGGCCGCCTACCACTTGCCATTGCGCCATGCTCCATCGACCTCGCTCCTCCCCGTCCTACCTATAACCAGCTTGCATGGCCGGACCTTGCCCCCGTCTCCCCGGAGCTTGCCATTGCGCCATGCTCCAACGACCTCACTCCTCCCCGTCCTACCTATAACCAGCCTGCGTGGCCGGACCTTGCTCCCCTCTCCCCGGATCCCCAGGCGTGCTTCATTGGGAATCCGAGCTCACCCAACGTGAGGGTGTGTCTCCGGTCATGAGCAGGGCTCCCTTGCTCGGGAGGGAAGCAATTCCGAGCGCTCAGACAAAGAGGTGCTCCCTATGACCGGCGCCGTGAGGCCCCTTTTGGTCCCGAAGACTGGACCAGCCGGGATGAGTTCCACTCGGGCCGTGTGGCGCGTTTTCCTCGGGAGCTTCATCGGGGTTCCATTGACCAACATGCTTCTTGTAGCGATGCCCTTGACTGGAAACTGGGGTAACCCGCGGTCTCCTGGTACTCTGCCGCATGCCGGCCCGTCTGCGCCATCCAAGAAGTCTGGCGGTGATTTGGGGGAAGCCCACAAGTTGTCCTGCCTACACCTCCGCCACCGGTGAGCTCCCTTACGGCAAGTGGCACGGAGCAGGTGGCTCCGTCCGCCCCTCTTGCTTGGGAGGCGCAGTTGTGCTTGAATCGCGACATTGCGGGCCACTTCTGTTATGAGTGCACGGCGCTCCCGCGGTGCTCCACACGGTCCATGAGTTTCTGGGCTATGGGGTGGATGGCGGGTTTTATTACTTCGACATTGTGTCGGAGGTGATACCCCTCGTATGCACCTGGCTGATATCTCGGTGGTGCCGGACTAGTAGGACCCACCCCCATCGATGGAGGTCACTGCCGACGTCATCAGGGCCGAGCTCTGCGCCATCCAAGAAGTCTGGCGGTGTTTTGGGGGAAGCCCACAAGTTGTCCTGCCTACACCTCCGCCACCGGTGAGCTCCCTTGCGACAAGTGGCATGGAGCAGGTGGCTCCGTCCGCCCCTCTTGCTTGGGAGGCGTAGTTGTGCTTGAATCGCGACATTGCGCGCCACTTCTGTTGTGAGTGCACGGCGCTCCCGCGGTGCTCCACGGTCCAGGAGTTTCTGGGCTATGGGGTGGATGGCGGATTTTATTACTTCGACATTGTGTCGGAGGTGATACCCCCCGTATGCACCTGGCTGCTATCTCGGTGGTGCCGGACTAGTAGGACCCACCCCCGTCGGTGGAGGTCACTGCCGACGTCATCAGGGCCGAGCTCTGCGACTACATTACAGACACCTTTGCAAGGAAGGTTTGCAAGACCTCCCCATGGGTGTTCACGACGGCCTTCCCCGGCCCTCAACAAGATCAAGGTCACTGTAAGCTCCTCCACTCTTGATCCCGAGGCGACCTCCTCCCTCTTCCAAGTGTGAATCTGCACCCGTGAGATTCCAGAGGAGGCCAAGCAGGACCATGTCATGTCCCCCATTGTTCACTAGAGCGGTACTTTTCTTCTCTGCTTCTTGGTGCAATCACATGCTGTGTTTCTTTCCTGGACACCTTTCCTCTGCTTCCATGCACAACAAGTAGCAAGCACCCTTTTTCTTCTAGTATACAGCAAGCAGCTCCACACCTATCCACCCAAACAGGCAGCACATCAACAAGCAGCCAGACATCCTCCTTCTATTGATGCCACTAGCGCCATTCGCGTAGGCAAAAAATTTGATTTGGGTGTACATTTTTTAAAGCTTAGTGTTTTAACTAATTAAGTATAGGATTAATTTAGAGTCATGAGCTCTTCTTCACCAAATAATGGGTGTACATCTGTATACCCATGTCCTTAACCCGCTCCGCACATGACTAGGGCACTCACAGCTCGCAGCACCTGCCTGAGCTTCCGTTCCTTTGCTACAGCAGCGGCCAACTGCCTTGCTGTCGTCGCCTCCGGGTGCGGCTCCACACCACCACCAGCTAGGGTCCGCCCATCATTATTACCAGTGCTCTCGTACCACGAAGAGCGCATGGAATTCTCTTGATTCTATTTTCTTCAATTGCTAGTTACAGATATGAATACATATGTACACTAGAATGGGCTTTTGGGCCACGCACTCATACAGCCCAACACCGATTAAGATGAATTTCTGTAACAATCAACCATTACATGGAAAAGTAGATTTTTTTTCTACGTGAATTTGTGTAAACTTCAAGCAAAGCATTGAAGCACCACAATGAATATTTATGTCGTATGTTCACTTATGTCATTTCAATCGTAAATATGTAACTGGTCAAACAATATGTATTTTCAGGTCGAATTTGATGATGAAGGGAAAGTTCGTGGAGTTACATCTGAAGGGGAGACAGCAAAAGGCAAGAAAGTTGTTTGTGATCCGTCTTACGTACCTGAGAAGGTAAAAGCCACTCATCTTCATTATTTGAACAAACAGATATGGAGTATTGTCCCGAAGAGATCCGATGTCACTAACATTATGCTATATATACTTTCCGTCAAACTGTTTCAACAGCGGTACAAATTATTTATGACAAAACATTTATACCAATCAAAATAACTTTGCATAAACATCTTACAGTAAAGTTAAACAAAGGAAACATGGGGCGTATGAAGAAATTCTGCAACTGATGAGAATTATCTGCTCTAATAACAGGTTAAAAAGGTTGGAAAGGTTTTTCGTGCAATTGCTATCATGAGCCACCCGATCCCAAATACTGCTGAATCTCACTCAGTACAGATCATAATACCACAAAAGCAACTTGGCCGCAGATCAGACATGCAAGTATTCCATGCATTATTGCCCTTTTTATCTATTATTAATTCGTCATGTCACCTAACTTTTATTTTTTTGAATCATCACCAGGTATGTTTTCTGTTGTTCCTATTCTCACAATGTTGCCTCGAAGGGAAAATTCATAGCGTTTGTGTCAGCACAAGCAGAGAGTGACAATCCAGAGGCAGAACTGAAGCCAGGAATCGATCTTCTTGGGCCATTTGACGAGTTGTTTTTCGACACATACGACAGATATGAACCTACTAATGACCCTTCTTCGGACAATTGTTTTATATCAACGGTAAGTTATAGGTGAAGCAACAATGTTCTGGTTTTCAATATTTAGCAAACGAAAAAGCATCTTCAAGAATATTTCAATCTATCTCAATTTAATTTTGTTCAGAGTTATGATGCCACAACACACTTTGAGTCTACCGTGATGGATGTTCTTTCGCTGTATACAAAGATCACCGGAAAGGTACATTTTTAAATGGAAACCTTAATGCAATTTCTGCATTAGAGCAGCGTATGAAATTGTATTACTCCGATCCAAATTAATTGATGCGCACTTAATACAACTTTAGTGCAAAGTTGTACTAAGTGTGCGTCAATTAATTTGGATTGAAGGGAGTACTAAAAAATGTTTTTATCGCATTACATAAAAATAGTATCACTGTATTATATTAAAAAATGTGTTTTGTCTAAACTTCTATCATGATTCCTTGCTGTGCTATACAAATCTAAGGTTTCTTTTGTACTACATTTCTTAGGAGCGAGTTCTTTGTTTTAGCGGTCGTAGGAACTAGTTTTTTTTAGGGCAGGTCATAGGAACTTGTTTTTTTTTTGAAACGGAGGCAAAAGATTTACCTCATCTATTAATTAAGACAAGAAGAGAGTTTGTTACAGAAGTCACTCTTACACGGCATAAATGATTACTCGCGTAAAATAATAGCTCCTAATTTCTTTGCTCCGGCAGTGACCCAAAGGTTTGCCTTGCAAACGATGAAGTTGAGCAAGATTGGTGGCGGAGCGCTCTTCTGTCGGAAAACACGCGGGCATTCCTCTCGTTCCAAATGGTCCATGACACGAGCATGGTAAGAGAGGCCATAGCCTTTCTATTGGGGACTCCGGCACCGGTTCTATTTGTCCACCACCCCTCTACTGAATCCTGTAGCTGCCAAGTAGTAGTCCAAGTGGTGAAGGCCGAATTTTGCGATGACCGAGTTCCATAGCCGAATGGTGTAGCGGCATTTGAAGAAGAGATGTGGTCCACTTTCTTGATCTCTCTTGCAAAGAGTGCAAAGCCCGTAGTTTGGCCAACCCCGCTTTGCAAGCCTATCCATGGTCCAAATTCTATCTTGGATAGCCAACCAAGCAAAGAATTTAGCCTTTGGCGGCGCCCAAGCCTTCCAAATCATTTGATCCATGGGGGAGAGGACCAAGCCTAGAAATTGGGCCTTGTAGGCGGAGGCCGCAGAGTAGTGCCCGCTTGTCGTGTGCTTCCACACAATGATGTCTTCGGCATGTTCATCAAGGTGGACCTCATTTATAAGCGCCCATAGGGGTTGTTTGGATAGCGAGGATTAGTGGTGGGGTTGTAGAAAACAAGTTTTTAGCTCATTTTTAGGGAAACCGGTTTTACTATTCATTTTATGAAAAACGTGTTTACAGGAATCTTTGTTTGGGTAGAGAATTAATAATCTAAGGTCCTTAGAGTTTTTTGTTTGGATAACAAACATTAGCTTTATCCTACCTCGTCCATGACCTTCATCCTTGCTTTCCCATTGACGAGACATACAAGCTCGACAACATGCCGTACGAATCCCATGCTGCTGCCGTACTTCGTTCCGGCCTCCATGACTCTGCATGCGGCTTCCTGCTGGCACTTCCCATGGTCTCCGAGGTCGTCGCCCCAGGCTAATTCTCGCATCCCCTCCGACCTCCACTGACTCCGCGCGCGGCTGACGGCGAGGGCATCCGTTGGCCCCTGGGTCGTCGCCCCCCTGCACTGACTCTTCCTCGGGTTGCTTCTCGCTTCCCCTCGACCTCCGTTGATTCCACACGCGGCCGCAGGCGAGGGCATCTGCTGGTTCCGGTCGTCCCCATGCACTGACTCTGCCGTCAGCTGCTTCTCGCGTCCCCTCCGGCCTGCACGACTCCACGCACAGCCGTCGGCGAGCGATTGCTCTGCTCCCCGAGGTCGTCGGACCAACCGCCTCGTCGCGTCCCCTCCGTCTTGCACGACCCGGCGTGCAGCTGCCGGCAAACACTTGCTCTGCTCTCAGTTGGGATCCAGTTTATGTAAATCTCGTTTATGAAAAAACGACTATTAGTCGTTTTTCTATATACCTGAAATCTGGGTTTTTGAAAAGCCAAGTTTTCTATATTCACGGATTGGTTAGAGTTGCCAAACAAGATTTTAGTTTGTTACACCGTTTCCCTGGTTTGTGGAGATCCGGTTTTGCATATACTGCCTATCCAAACAACGCCATAGAGTGAAGAATTGTCGAATGTGTTCGACGGATACGACCGTGGAGGTGTTGATCTTGAGGATCCACGCATTATATTTTAGGGCCTCGCGCACCTTCCAATTCTTCCTCGAGGAGGCCTAAAAAACGAGCGGAGCGACGTCCTTGGGCTTGCACCCAATTCACCTTGCACTTGGCACCCGTCGTCTTGTCCGATCCGGACCAAAGGAAGGCTCGCTCGAGTTTGTTGATGCTTTGAAGAATGCTCGGCGGTACGACCAACGACGTGATGGAGTAGATCGCTTGTGAGGTGATGACGGACTTGACAAGGGCTGTGCGTCCAATGGTGGTGATATTTTGGCCATCATAGGTAACCAACTTGCTCGCAACCTTGTCCACAAGGAATTGCCAATCCACCATCTTAAGCTTCCAGACGGATAGAGGAAGGCCCAAATATCTTAAGGGGAAGGACGCCCTTTTCGCCGGCAAGCTTTGAAGGATGTGCTCTAGATTGAGGTGATTGCATCGAATGGCCACAACAGAGCCCTTATGGAAATTGGTGCATAGCCTGGTGATCTCCCCGAATCCGCGCAAGATGGCTGAGAGGTTGTCAATATCATTTTTAATTGGGGCCATGAAAATGGCTGCATCATCTTCATAGAGTGAAGTTCTCACCATGACCCCTCTCCCCCGCACCTTGTGAAGTAGCCCTTTTCGGGTTGCCAACTCAAGCAGTTGTTGGAGTGCATCAATTGCAATGACAAAAAGGAGCGGGGATAGGGGATCCCCTTGCCGGAGGCCCCGACCATGTTTGATGGGGTGGCCGGCCACACCATTCAGTAGGATCCTCGAGGATGATGTGCATAGAAGAGCCGCAATCCAATCCCGAAACTTGGGGGGGGGGGGAGGGACCCCTTCGCTGTAGGAGATCAAGGATGTATTCCCATCTGACCGAGTCGAAGGCCTTGCGGATGTCAAGCTTGAACAACAGAGACGGGGTCTTGCATTTGTGCAGTCTACGGGCCAAGTTGCGAACACACACAAAATTGTCGTGTATGCTTCTGCGCTTGATGAATGCGCTTTGGCGTTGGAGACCAGCTTGTCCATGTGCGGAGCAAGACGGATTGAGAGAATTTTCGTGATAATCTTAGCAATGGCATGAATGAGGCTGATGGGCCTATAGTCTGCAATCCCCTCGGCGCATTCTTTTTTGGGCTGAAGGACCACATTTGCGGAGTTGAGCCAATGAAGATTTGCCATGTGGAGGGCATCAAAATGGTGTACCACCCTCATCATGTCCTGCTTCATGATGCCCCAACACTTCTTAAAGAACGCACCTGTGAAGCCGTCCGGGCCCGGCGCCTTATCACTTGGCATGCCATTGATTGCCTCCCGCATCTCCTCCTCGGTGATGGGTGAGTCGAGGCCGTGCAAGTCGTGCACCTCTAAGTTGAGCTTGTCCCAATTGAAGTCTTTGTCGCTTGTGCTCCCTTTTTTCATCACTTCAGCGAAGTGTTCCAGAATGAGCTTCTCTTTAGCGTCGTGCTCGGTGACCCAACCTTGGTCATGCTTTAGCCTATGGATATGATTCTTCCTCCTTCTAGCATTAATCCGGCGATGAAAGAACTTGGTGTTGGCGTCGCCCTCCTTGAGGTTAGCAATTCTTGAACATTGCTTTTTCCGAGCTCCTCGATTGCGGCCAAGCTAATAACTCTCCTCTTCAGCCGGGCCCTAAGGTCACTCTCATCGGGGGAGAGTTGCCGATTCTCTTGAGCAATGTCGAGGCGGAGAATCACCAAAAGAGCGGCATGAAGGTGAACTTTTGCCTTCGAGAAAAGGCCCCTACTCCATTCGGAGAGCCGGAGAGCCACCTTCTTGAGCTTATGGAATAAGACTTGATAGGAACTTGTAATTGCTACCTTTGGGGGCTCAAGTAGGCCTAAACAGCGCTAATTGATTTCCACTACTACTACTAAGGGCTCATTTGATTTGGAAGACCCAACCTGCAACATTTGGTCCAATTGGAGGCAGACTATATGGGGTTTTGATTGGTCCAATCCACATCATTTACCGGGGAAGATTTTCATGTGTCGGTAACTCGGTCGAAAATTCCTCATCTTTGGCTCTCGAGCCGTGCCCCATCAATTTTACATTCCAGTCGAGTCTGCTTTGCCTCCCTCTTTTTTGCTGGCACCGTTGATGTCTACACGTGCAATGTCTTCCTGGAGCGAGTGAATTGCAGAAAACTTCGACATTAAAGACTAGGGTTGCAGGAACCACAGTTCTATAGTTTTATGCCAAAAATCACTAATTCCGAGCCTATTTTTTTTGCAAAAAAAAATTAGTTATCGGTTTTGGCCCATTTGACGATGATTATGACAGATGGAGCCCACAAAAGCTGACGTGGCATAACTATTCATGGGCTAGACGTCGTTACATGTTCTTTTTGCCAAAAACTCCTGCCTAAAACAAACTCTACAAAACAGCACCCCTCACCCCCCTACACGCTTGCAGGCCAGCCCCAACACTGGCCCCGCCGCCGGCAGGCGCCCACGCACTCACGTCGCCGGCCCTCCCTCCCCGAGCTGCTGCCGTCGTGTCCAGAGCCGGATCCAGCCACATCGGGCCTCCAACGCTCCGGCCGGAACTGGATCCTCTGAGAACGCGTCGGCTAGCTCCCGTGGCAGCTGTTGCTTCGACGCCGGCGAACGAGCTGCTGTTCCGGTTGGCGGGGCGACATGGCAACCCGCGCCAATGTGCCACCCGACTCCTCCGCTCCTTCTTCCGCAAGTGCCGCTGCCATGGACATCCCCGAGAACCTACCACTGTGATGCGCCTCCACCGTCCTCGACTGGATCTAGGAGCTGGCGCCGCCAACCTAGCCCCCTTCACGCCTAGAGCAACCGCCGAGGAGGGCACTGCCGGTCCACCAGTGAGCGAGAGGCGGCGGAGTGATGCGTGCAGGACCTTGACGGCCATGGCGACCTGCAGCACCGCCTTGACATGCGGTCGGCCTCGCAGAGGGCGCCACCTCCAGGCCGAGCGCCGAGGTCGGGTTGTGGGCCTCGCTGTGAGGGGTCGTCCCTGCCGCCCTTGCTCGGTGTCCGCGACAGTGCCTTGAGGATGCCCTTGGGCTACGGCGACCGGCGACGAGACCAATTGCCGGCGTGCTGCTGCTCTTCTCGACTGCTGGAGTGGATTGCTTTTTTGCTCTTTGATTGAAGGGTGTCCCTATAAAACTACAGGGCCCCTTTTGTAAATCTAGAAAATCCAGATGCTTAACGCCGTCCCCATGAACCAGTTATGCCACATCACCTTTTGTGGGCTCCATCTGTCATAATTGTCATCAAATAGCCCAAAACCGATAACTAGTATTTTTTGCAAAAAAAATTAAGCTCGGAATTTGTGCTTTTTGGCACAAAACTCTAGAACTGTGGTTCTTGCAACCCTAGCCTTCAATTTCAATATTTTCTGCAATTCACTCTCATGGGGCAGATTATACGTCGGCGGCTACCAGCGGCATCAGCCTACGTTCCAGGGGAGGGTTCCTCCTCTGGTGTCTTCCCCGGCTGTTTTTCCGTGATGTAATGTCCAGATCGGGGTGATTAGTAAGATTCCGGAGGATGTGAGGGAAGTTTCATTGGATCAGCTCCAGCGCAAGAGACTCCGGCGAGCTTGGTCATGGCGACGGTGAACTGCACCATCAGGTTGGAGATGCCCACGCTTCGCCAATTGTTGAGGACAAGCTGTGCCAGCTGGTGACCGTCTTCTCTCTTTTGTGCGAAATGATGACATGGATTCGGTCTTTGGCGTGGTTTTCTCCCCCGGGTTCTTCAATGACCATCTGAAAAAAGAAAAGAAAAATGGTTCTTGAGTGACCAAAACAATTTTCACCCTTGGTTTGTTTGTCCTGCGTGTTATTTCCCTCACAACCAAATGAGCCTAAGTGGTGCAAAAATCAGACATATCAGAATCACAACAATGAGGAATCTTATCTTATATATACCTTAGTAGTTGATCCCCACTACTTCTATTTATCTTAACATGCAAGTATGCCACCTCGCCAAACATGCCACATCATCAAAGACTCACCTCAACATGCATGGAATTTTTGTCCGTTATTAGTTGATCTAGGGCCACTTTTTTTAAGCGGCTTAAAAAAATAAGCTGCCTCTTCCCAGCTTAAAAAATAAGTTGCTTTCATAATTTGTTGAGGCTTCTAAATTAGTAATCTCATAACTAGTTTAGAAGCCCAAATAAATGAGTGAGGCGGCTTATGGGAAAAGCTGGGGAAGAGACGGCTTATTTTTTAAGCCACCAAAATAATTGGCCCCTAGACTGCTTATATTTATCTATACATGCAAGCATCCCACATCACCTCACATGCTACATCATCACCGGGACACCGTAACATGCATGGAACAAGTTCTTCATTATATTATGCTTCTTATATTTAATAAGTATTTTTCAGTTATACAATAATCAGATACAATTAGTTCATATGTTATTAATCAAAATACATATATTTAATAAAACAAAATATCATCAAAATATATTGCAACCGATCCCATTAGTGCTAGGTAGGGTAACCTTACATTTGTTTATCTCGTTCTTGATATTATATCTATACTTGCTTATTCTAATTAATATGCCATTTTTATCAGACGGTTGATCTCAGTGTGGATCTAAGCGCTGCAAGTGCCCCCGAAGATGATTGACAATTCTAGGGCAGCTATATCTTGCAATTTGGAAACGATTTATGCTTTGTTTTGCAGTTCATCGTAGGTCCACCTTTGCCCTCCTTATTTTGAAATGTGATAGCTGAGCTATAGTCAGATAAAGTTGTATGATGTATAGTCTAATTTCCTAAATTTTCTATTGGGAGGTCGATAGTATGTTTAGGCTTCCAAGACAGCTTCGCCTCGGCCGCTACTTTTACTTTAAATTCTGATAAGACACAACAAGACAATAGATGATATTTTTTGGTTTGTTGATTTCAATTTGTCATCTCCTTTGTCTTTTTTTCTAGGAAACCAAAGCTTGCTCCTTGCTGCACTGCTAGATAAAGATTTACCTGTACAACCGTAAGAAGCAATCAAGCACTCAACACAAGACGACTACAAACATCCTCCAGATAAACGTTATAATTGGTGTCACTAAAAAAATTCAACTATATGCAATCCACACAAACACACATTATGCAACCACCGCTGAAGAGATAATCCAATTTTTTTAACTTTCAAAATAAGGTGAAGTTTTTTTTTTGAGGAATATCGCGCTTTATTGATCAAGTATAATCAAGAAAGAGTGTCTCCCGGATACAATCCGGGGTTACATGAAAAATAGTCACTAGAGGACTCACAACATCTAGCTAGAATATGTGCCGCACTTCGTGATGAGCTAATGTTTAGGTCAGTGTTGGCCGCGTCCTCCCATATATACCTCGTCCACCCAAGCGCAGCCACTGACATGGGGCCCGAGAAGAGAACACACAAGCCTGGCTAGTCATAGTGGGAGTAACTTAACTATTGGAGCTCGATAACGTCCGAACGTCAGATTCTGGGGCATCTGGAACGAACGCTTCTTTCGCTGGGAGGGATCCCTCCCCACAAATGAAAACGTTTGATGGGGAACCTTCCCAGCCCGAACTGGGCTACCTGGCCTGAGCAACAACATTAGTTGCATGTTGAGCTAATTAAATTAGTGGGGCATGCATCATGGCATGGTGAGTTGGCATGGTTGCATGCTAAGATAAGTGAGTTAGTGTGAATCAATTATTTGATGGACCTACTTGATGATGTGGCTATGTTGCATGTAAAGACAGATAAGATGATGGGGATAAATCTTTTAGGTATATAGGATTTGTTTTTTGATGCAACTTCATTCGGATTTATGTGAATATAAGTCTAGTGGAAATGCTACAAAATCATTCTAGACGTGAGTATCCAGATTACACTATTGTCGGCCATCTCTACAACGGACTTCTGATAGACCCAAGCCATGGACTCATGTTTATTAACACAAACTGAAGCACCTCACGTTAGCTTGTATTCGCTTTTGAATCAACTGTAATGCATAATACATCCTAATGTTATAGCATAAGGCGCGACGGGGCGGCGCGGGCCGCTTCTTCGGGTGTGGGCGCGGTGCAGGCACGAGGCACCGCGGCGTGGCGGCGCGCGGCCTCCTGGCGGGCGTGGTGCTGCGTGGCCGACTGCGCGGTGGAGCGCGCCTCGCCGCGGCGGCCGGATCTGTCCGGCAGGCGGCGCGGGCGGCGGGCGGCGCGGGCGGCGGGCGGCGCGGGCGGCGGGCGGCGTGGGCGGCGGCTGGGGTCCGGCTTCGGGCCCCCGGCGGCTGCGTTGGTTCCTCTCCGTTGCGGGCGTGCGGTGGTGGTGCGGCTCGGCCGGTGGCGGTCCGGCGACCTGGGGGTGGTTGCCGGCGTTGCGCGTGGAGGTGGTGCTTCCACTTGGCGGTTCTCTGTGCGGGGAGGCAGGGAGCGGCTTGGACAGGGGCGGCGGCGCCGACGGCGTGCCGGCTGCAGCGCGAAGGCGGGAACTTTACGGGCCTCGGAGATCCCTGTTACGCCCCCGATTTGACCGTACACTAATCATGCACGCAAATGTGTACGATCAAGGTCAGGGGCTCACGGGAAGATATCACAACACAACTCTAAAACATAAATAAGTCATACAAGCATCATAATACAAGCCAGGGGCCTCGAGGGCTCGAATACAAGTGCTCGATCACAGACGAGTCAGCGGAAGCAACCATATCTGAGTACAGACATAAGTTAAACAAGTTTGCCTTAAGAAGGCTAGCACAAACTGGGATACAGATCGAACGAGGCACAGGCCTCCTGCCTGGGATCCTCCTAACTACTTCTGGTCGTCGTCAGCGGCCTGCACGTAGTAGTAAGCACCTCCAGTGTCGTAGGAGTCGTCGTCGACGGTGGCGTCTGGCTCCTGGACTCCAGCATCTGGTTGCGACAACCAGATAGAAAGGAAAATGGGAAAAGAGGGAGAGAAGCAACCGTGAGTACTCATCCAAAGTACTCGCAAGCAAGAAGCTACACTACATATGCATGGGTATATGTGTAAAGGGGCATATCAGTGGACTGAACTGCAGAATGCCAGAATAAAAGGGGGATAGCTAGTACTGTCGAAGACTACGCTTCTGGTCATCTCCATCTTGCAGCATGTAGAAGAGAGTAGATTGAAGTCCTCCAAGTAGCATCGCATAGCATAATCCTACCCGGCGATCCCCTCCTCGTCGCCCTGTTAGAGGGCGATCACCGGGTTGTATTTGGCACTTGGAAGGGTGTATTTTATTCAGTATCCAGTTCTAGTTGTCATAAGGTCAAGGTACAACTCCGGGTCGTCCTTTTACCGAGGGACACGGCTATTCGAATAGATAAACTTCCCTGCAGGGGTGCACCACATAACCCAACACGCTCGATCCCATTTGGCCGGACACACTTTTCTGGGTCATGCCCGGCCTCGGAAGATCAACGCGTCGCAGCCCCACCTAGGCACAACAGAGAGGTCAGCACGCCGGTCTAACCCTATGCGCGCAGGGGTCTGGGCCCATCGCCCTATGCACACCTGCACGTTGCGTACGCGGCCGGAAGCAGACCTAGCCTAGTGGCGTTCCAGTCCAATCCGACGCGTGCCACTCAGTCGCTGACGTCACGAAGGCTTCGGCTGATACCACGACGCCGGGATACCCATAACTACTCCCGCGTAGATGGTTAGTGCGTATAGACCAAATGGCCAGACTCAGATCAAATACCAAGAACTCGTTAAGCGTGTTATTTTGAAGTAACCGCGGACGCCGTCCAGGGCCAGGCTCACCTCTCACCTAGGCGGTCTCAACCTGCCCTGTCGCTCCGCCACAAAGTAACAGTCGGGGGCCGTCAGGAACCCAGGCCCACCTCTACCGGGGTGGAGCCACTTGTCCTTTCAGCCCCCTCATCAGAATCACTTGCGGGTACTCAACGAGCCGACCCGACTTTAGTCACCACATGTGTCATGTATATAAAGTATATAGTATATACCCGTGATCACCTCCCGAAGTGATCACGGCCCGATAGTATAGCACAGCAGACGGACAAGAATGTAGGGCCACTGATGGAAAACTAGCATCCTATACTAAGCATGTAGAATTGCAGGTAAAGGTAACAACAGTAGTAGCAAGGATAGGCTATGCATCAGGATAGGATATCGGAAAGCAGTAACATGCTACACTACTCTAATGCAAGCAGTATAGAGAAGAATAGGCGATATCTGGTGATCAAGGGGGGGGGCTTGCCTAGTTGCTCTGGCAAGTAGGAGGGGTCGTCAACTCCGTAGTCGAACTGGGCAGCAGCAGTGTCGGTCTCGTAGTCTACCGGAGAGAAGAGGGGGGAAGAAACAGTAAATACAATGCAAACATAAGCATGACGATGCGTGACATGACAATGAGCGGTGCTAGGTGTGTCCTAACGCGACAGTAGGTGGTACCGGCGAAGGGGGGAACATCCGGGAAAGTATTCCCGCTGTTTCGCGTTTCGGACAGACGGACCGGAGGGGGAAAATTGCGAGTTCGATAGGTTAGGGAGGTGTGGTGGACGAACGGACTGCGTATCCGGATTCGTCTCGTCGTTCTGAGCAACTTTCATGTGCAAAGTATTTCCATCCGGGTTACGAATTAAAAGATATGATTTTCTAAAGATTTTAATAATTTCTGGAATTTAATTAATTATTTAATTTAATTCGAAATTTGGATTTATGACATCAGCATGATGTCATGCTGACGTCAGCAGTCAACGTTGACCGTTGACCTGGTCAACCTGACAGGTGGGTCCCACCTGTCAGGGGCTGTTAGCTAATTAACTACTGTTTAGTTAAATTAATTAACTAATTAGGTTAATTTAAACATGATTAATTAACTTAGTTAATTAATTAATTAAATTTATTTTTATTATTTGTTTTATTATTGTTTTCTTTATTTATTTATTTATTAATTTTTATTAATTAATTTATTATTATTATTATTATTATTATTATTATTTTTAATCATTTCATTTTTTTTAACTAAACAGGGGCGTGGGGCCCCGCTGGCAGTGGCCCATCTGGCCACTGGAGCGGGCTATCGGGGCTGCAGGAGCGGGCCGCTCGGGTGCGGGCGTGCGTGCTCGAGGCCACCAGGGCGGGGAGCACTCGGACGCCCAGGAGGGCGTGCGCCGGCGGCCATGGCGCGGCCAGCCGGAGCCGCGAGGACTGGGGCGGAGGCGGACTCGGCGAGCGGCAGCCGATGCGGGCGCGCGGTCAGGACGCGGGCACGGTGAGCACGAGGTCGTCGCGAGCTTCGGGCGCGAGCTGGACGGCGCAAATCGACGATGGAAACGATGGGGAAAAAGGGGGGCGGACGTGGCTCACATCGGAGTCGTAGGGAGGTGACAGCGAGCTCGAGGGGGGCTCGGGGTGGCAATGGTCGACGACGGGACGACGACGGCGCGGTGACGAGCGACGGGCGCGGCGTCAGGAAGCGTCGGCCGGCGAGGGTGAGGTGGTGACGGGGCAGTCCGGTGGGAAGGCAGCGCCAGCGAAGTCCACGGGCGGCGGGGGCGGTCGTCGGGGCGCCGCGGGGTTGAGCCCTCGTTCCAGATCGGGGGCGGAGGGGCCGGGGCGGCGCATGGACGGGAGGAGAAGGAGAGACGGGCGCGGTTGACCGCGGTCGAGCCCTGATCCAGAAGGGGATCGGGGGAGTGGGGGGAGTGCGTGGGGAGTGGGTGACGCTAGGGTTCTGGGTGTGGCCTAATAGGCCAGGGGGTAGCGGGGGTGGGCCGCGTGGGTGGCCAGTTGGCCCGGTTGGCCAGGGGGTTGGCCTTTTTCTTATTTTTGTTTTCTTTTTAAAAAACATTTCTGTTTTCTTTTATTTTAAGGCACTTAAACAATTTGTAAAAAGATGATTTCTCCACTAGTGTTTACTATGAATTATTTGTCAAAGTCTGAACACTTTAGTTTTACATTTTGAAAACTTTAAATTTTGACTCTAATTTAAATTTGAATTTGGACCGGATTCGAACCAACGCGAGTTTAACAACAGTAATCATGATGACGTGGCATCATTAGCAGGGAATTACTGTAGCTTAATTATCCGGGCGTCACAATCCCAGCCGGGCCTGTGCGGCCACGGGCCTGGTTTGTTCCTGCTATTGCGTCCGGTCAGCTACCGTCTTCGACGGTGGAGGTGGGGCCCTCCCGCGTGCCGACGGTGCTGTTGCCCTTGTCCCGACTCCTCTTCTTCATTGTGCAGGCCATGCTTCACGGTGTCGTGGTGAGCCAGCGTGGGAAGCTTCCTGGGCGGGTTGGCGCAGGGTGGTGGTCAGTTTGGTGGTGAGCTCCGGAGTGCCTGAGGTGAAGGTTGGGATCGGGAGAAATCTCTGTTGGCTTGGCCGACACCGACGCGGTGGCGCATGAGGGTGCCGCCGAACCTTCCTGGAGGGCGTCGGGGCTACCCTTTCTCTCTCCTCACCGCGTACCGGGGGAAACCCTTGGCAGCAGCGTCGTCATCGTCGCGTCCCTTCTTGGAGGTGTTGATTGGTACCGGTGCTTCGGAGGCTCGGAGCTTGGTGGGCGATCTCCGGTGGATGCAGCGGCCACGAGGCTTCTTCGTTTTTTTTCAATCCGCCGTTGTCGGCATTTGTTTCTCTTGTATTTTCTCTTTCTTTTCTTTTGAGCGTGACTGTGCTGCTTCCGTTCCAGCACCTATCGTTGGCTGTCTCGGTTGGTTGCTTTGTATACAAAGCAGGGGGGCCTTTTTCGGTAAGTGCATATTGATGTACATGAGTGAGACTAAGGACCAAACAAGGCAGCTGAATGTAAGGAGACATGTTAAGTGCACACAGAGACACCTCAAACGATACCACACAGTGACGTCCCAACCACTAGTACACATCAAGTACAACTTCAAGGGAGGTCCTAAATTGAAGAAATGATTTATACGCACATGGCAAATGTACATGAAACAAAGTATACAACCATGACATATCACCTTTACGATTTGACATGGAACATGACTAATTTTTCTTACTCACACTGCAAATTTATTTTCTACAAACTAGGAATTTTATTTAAATAACATATCAAATTTAATATGTGTTTGCCATGGCAATTTCTGCCATCGACATCACCAGCGGAACATTTAATTTTTCCATTTTGAGATGAACAAAATTATTTTACATACATGGCAAATTTCTTATACATAGCATGACAATTTTTTAATAAAAATCCCATGGATAATTTTAATTTGCACCTGCCGTGGCAACTTTGGCCATTTTTTGTGTTATTTTACATTCATGGCAAATTTCTTACACAAAAGATGGCAATTCAAATTAAAATACCATGCCAAATTTTAATGTGCATCTGACATGGCAATTTTTTTTCATAACTTGTGTCATTTTGCATAGATGGCAAATTTTATAACAAACATGACAATTTTAATATGCATATATCATGGCAATTTAGTTCATAATTTTGTATTAATTTTCATCTTATTTATTCCATGGAAATTTCCGAACATGAGTTTTGCCAAGACAATTCTTGAAAATCACCATGTGAGCATTATCAGAAATGTTGTTAGAATATTTATTTGACATGCTTTTTTTAGAAATAAAAAATTAAAAAGAATCTGAAATTTTCCATGAGGGAAACAAAAATTCTAGATTTGCCATGACATAATTTTTTCTACATTTTCCCTTGAATTAGAGATTTTTTTTCTTTTCATATACCGTGCCAATTTCTCATTGCTAGAGCATGACAATTTTACTTTCAAATACATGGCAGCCATGGCATCTTAGTTTCTTACTGGACCATGTTAAAGTTATTTCCTAGACCATGGAAATTTTATTTTTCAAATACATGGCAACTTTATTTTCATAGCATGGCATCTTAATTTCTTACCGGACCATGTTAAATTTATTTCCTAGACCATGGCAATTTTTATTTTCAAAGACATGCCAACTTTATTTTCATAGCATGGAAGATTTAGTTTTACCCGGACCCACAGGAAACTCTCGTAGACCACGACAAATCTATTAATTAGACCATGGTACTTTTATTATTTAGACCATGTAGTTTATAAATCTGTCATGTGCACATGAAAAAATATTAATTTATTTAAATGGTACCATATTTTTTGAGAAAACAACTTTCCCATTTTTGTCATGCTCCCGTGGAAAAATACAAATTTTCCACCTATTTATCAAAGAACAATGGCCTTTTTGTAATTTTGCAATCCTTTTTTTGAATGAACATAACCCTTTTTTAAAAAGTGAATTTGCCAATGCATAAAAAGCATAACAGAAAAATATGGATTTGCCTTGGTCCACTACCTGGTTTTGCCAGCAAAATCATGCACACAGAAAAATACAGTCCCACAAATATTAGGCCCGTTTTCAAAGATATTCCATGCGTGTTAGAAGAAAAAAACACGACTTTTCTTTGCTTTTTAGCCATGATGAAGTTTTTCATGTAGCCATGTGGCATTTTCTTGTTATGTATCATGTCAATTTTGTGCTCGATTTGTCCCCTCACGTTTTCTACTTTCTGAAATTAATAGTCTTTTTTTCACCGCAAAAAAAAAGAGATATGAATAGTCTTTTTTTTAGTAATTTCTGGAAGGGAAACGTTTGTGGTCGGTGCGTCGGCTAAAACGTTCCGCCGGTCGCACGCACGCCCGCCACGCACCAGGGCCCCACTTCTTTCTCCACTATCTGCATCCCATCTCCGTTCTCTTTTATGCGATCGCGCCATGCTTCTTCCTCCTCCCCGCAGCAAACCACGACGAGGACCGCCCAAAATAGATCACCATGCGGCGCTGCCTTGCTGCTGCAAGCTCCATGGACGGATTCATCTGATGGGCGCAGGCCATGGCCGGATTCGAGCCATCTAGGAAGGGGATTTTTTGTGCCATGGACGAGCTGCGACGGCGTCATTGGGGAGGTTTTGCTGGGAGCGCCTCCTGCAGAAGGTACATTTGGCCATGGAGGTGCCGGAACGCCCACCATTAGTGCTACCTTCCCGCCCCGTCGATGCTGGAATCGTCAAACACCGGTGCTGGAACCGGCCCCTATGGCTGCTACAACCTGCCGTCACAAAATGTTGGAACCGGCCACCGTGGGTGCTACAAGCTGCCGGCGTCGTTGCTGGAACCTGTAGCAGGAGGAGCTACAACCGGCAATCTCCTTTGCTGCAACCAGCAAACTAGAAGCTGGAACTATGGAATTTTTTGCTACATCAGCGGAGTGGTGTGCTGGGGCGACGACGGGGGATGGCGCCACGATTGCTACAACCAACACAGAAAAAGGTTCAACCGGCATAGAAAAAAGCTACATCCAGCATAGAGGAAAAGCTTCAAATATGCAGAAAAGCTTCAATCAGCGTCGAGAAAATTAAGCTTCAACCCATGTGAAGAAAAGCTTCAACGCTTGTGAAGAAAAGATTCACTCGGAATCGGAAAAAGCTTCAACCATACAACAAAAAGCTTCAACCGGTGTAGAAAAAGCTTCCACCGTGAATCTTCAAAAACCGGCGCCGTCTGCTAACGATGTATGAGCAGCGACGCCGGGAGCTACGGCAGACGGCATGGTGGTGCTGCGACGGACGGCAATGACGAGTTGCTGCAAGGATGGAGGCATCAAGCGTTCTACAAATGGCGGACGTTTCTACGAGGATGACGACTGGATGCTGCGACGGCGCCCTGCTGGAACCAACCAGTGGGAAAGGCGAGTGGCGGCGAGGAGGACGGTCGACAAGGGTGGGAACCGGGGACGAGGATGGCCGGCGAGGGCGCGGACCAACAAAGAGGACGGCCGGCGAGGATGGGGACAGGCGACGCGGACGGCCACCGGAGAGCGTGTGCGGCCGTGAGAGAAGAAGATGACTTGGGTGGATAAGGATCCAATGCCTCAGGATGGGCCGATCCGATGGCTAGCGTGCAACCGGCCGAAACGGTTCGGCCGGCGCGCCGGCGCCTAGTGGTCATCATGTCAAAGAAAAAACATCCTCTACATGATATTTGCAGCAACAACAAGAAAAGCCTGCTACGTGTGTGCTCCAATCTGGGCTTTTTTTGGCCCAATTACTTTTTCTTATATAGGCTAGCGACCGAAAATCGTTCTTCGTCCCCGCTGCCCATGGGAACGATTCGTCCGATCCCGGGTCTCCAGAGGGCGAAGGTCAGCGCGATATCCGCGTCAGCAGAGGACCAGAGGTAGATAGAGAGATCGACGGGGAGAAAGAAGAATAATAATAAGAGGAAAAACAGCGGAGCTCGACTCCTTTTGGTGCCCTTGATTGCTCATATCAGTGGTGCCATGGGGCAGCTGCATCTCATGCAGCCGGAACGCCAAATCCAGATCCGTGGTAAACCGACTCTCATCCTATATATAGTTGTGAAGATGGTAAATTGGTGCCCTTTTAGATCGATGTATGTATGTATGTATGTATGTATAAGCTGGAATAAAAGGCTCACTTTTACTCACATGTCGCATCTTTTTTAGCCCCCAAAGATCACATTTGTTATTAAAAACATATATGTGTGTGTGATTTGGTTTGGAATTTAGGGCGAATGCGCTACAGATGAGGAACAACACCATTATTGCCTTTATATACTTATTACCATAACAATTTTCTGTTGCAGGTGGGTCGACTTCTTCATTGGCCATAAGAAACGGGCCACCTTGCCAAGAAGATGATGATAATTATCACGATGGCAAGATAAGGGAGTATTCAGGGACCGTACTTCCAGAGGTACATCATGGATTCCTTTGGATAATAGACATATGCTGCACAAATTGGGTTACAACCTATTGGTAGCTAACTGATATTTAACTAATTTTTCTGCTGCAATCTCCTGCAGCCCTGCTGCATTACTAGTTCTGTTCTATCCCAACTAAAACTGTTCCAGTAAACTAAATCTGTCTGTCACTGCTCACTAGTCTACCCCCTTGTTATTCTATCTTGTTACCTTACCAGCAGTCGCAAGTCGCATTTGTATTTTATTAAGGTTCTTCCTCGATACTTTTCAAATCAACAAGCATTCCAATTTTCCAAATATCTCCATAGGAAGAAGGGGACCTATGCATAATTTCTGTGTTTTGATGCGTTTCTCTGTTACATTGATGCATGATAGCATGTTGTTCTGCGATAAAATATCCTCCCTGCATCTTGATTTA
Organism: Triticum aestivum; assembly: GCF_018294505.1. Taxonomy (NCBI): domain Eukaryota; kingdom Viridiplantae; phylum Streptophyta; class Magnoliopsida; order Poales; family Poaceae; genus Triticum; species Triticum aestivum. The sequence goes on from NC_057808.1 coordinate 46,316,495, forward strand.
CACAAATGCATATCAACTGATATTATTCTTTACCTAATTAATAATAAAGGGCTATTGCTTCTTCCTCCTTTAATTTTCGTCTGTGATTTTCGTCCACCATCAAATCGTTTTTCGTACGTCAAACGGTCATCCTCTGATCGTTTTTTGGTACGTCAAAAAGTGTCCGGCAGAAAAAGAAAAGATCAGGCAATCGAATCCACACGGCCAGCACAGGAGATAGCACATGCCTTACCACCACACCAAGAGACCATGTTGATGAACGCCAAGAGACCATGTTGATGAAAAGACTAGAATACCGAGACGAGATGAGACCAGGAGATAGCACATGCCTTACCACCACGTCAAGAGACCATGTTGATGAAAAGATAGTGGAATACCGAGACGATAAAACATGGTCGGCCGAGCGGACAAACAAGGGATAGTATGGGAGTCCTAAAAATGTCTGAGGCATTTCGGTCCGAACGATTGCGTTATGGTCCAAAACTATATAAGGGCAAAATATGTGTTATCTTTACCTCGCATTGGAGATGTCCTTACCATTGGCACTAAGACTCATTTTGTGATCATTGTGCGGCTGAGACCAAGTGGTCCACCAGTCTAATAATACCTTGCAAAGAGAGTAACATGACCCCCACAATTTTTATAAACCTCGATTCGTGCGCCTGCCTGCTGGCGGTGGCACCGTCCGGATGTTGTACTGCGTCGGTGGGAGTTTTTAAGTATGGGGCAATTAGCTGTTTCTTCAGACCGAAGCACGAGGTGTTGTGCTTGCAGATGCACGCCAATTTATCATTCCCGTTGCAACGCACGGGCATATGTCCTAGTGAATTATAACACTCCTAGGGAGAAAGTTTTGTAGAATGCTGCTACACACCGCCCTTCGCACCGATGAGGCTAAACATTTGATTTTACAATTCTAATGTGTTAACTCTTCTCCCATTCTTGTGCGTGCAGGACATTTGGTGTCATATACATTCACTAATGACACCGCGAGATGCTGCCCGTGCTGCCTGTGTGTCTCGTGCCTTTCGACGTTCCTGGAGATGCTACTATCCCAACCTCATATTTAATAGTAAAACAATAGGCCTATCACGGGATGGCATGTATTTCACCCGCAAAGTTGATCAGGTTTTGGAAAAACACTCAGGCATTGGCGTGAAGACATTCGAGATTGATTGCTCCTGTTGCGACAAGCTCAAGGGCTATGAATATCTCCATAGGTGGCTTCAAAAAGTGGTTACACCGGGCATTGAAAAACTCACCCTTGTGATGCCTGAGAATGAGCCAGTCAACTTCCCATGCCCAGTTCTATCCAATGGGAATGGAAGCTCGATCTGGTATCTTCACCTTGTTAACTGTGTCTTCCATCCTACAGTTAGCCTTGGTTGTTTGGGAAATCTGACAGTGTTGCATCTTGACTGTGTGCGAATTACAGGGCTCCATTTAGGGTGCCTTCTTCCCAGCTGTGTTGTGTTGGAGCAGTTGAAACTCAGGAGATGCTACCAGATAACCTACCTAAAGATACCTTCCCGGCTGCAGCGACTCAGCTACCTGCAGGTGTTAGAATGCCACAGACTGCAGACGATAGAGAACAAAGCTCCAAATATTAACAGTTTTCACTTTATAGGTGACCGTGTTGAGTTCTTACTTGGCGAGTCATTGCGATTGAAGAAATTAGACGTGCTATGTTACCCCTTCCTCAGATATGCACTTGATGAGCTTCCGTCCATTGCGCCGAATCTTGAAACTCTTAGCATATATTCATGGGTGAGGTATATTCCAAAACCTTTTGTGACTGATTATTATGCATAGAGCAGTAGTGATAATTTGGAGTGTTATTAACATGTGGTATCTTTATGCAGGTGGTCAATACAACACTGACGCTCTCGCCTTCCAAGTTCCTCTATCTGAAATACTTGAGCATTTATATTAATGGGTCTTGCGATTGTCTTTCTCTGGTTTATTTTCTTGGTGCTGCTCCGTCCTTGGAGACATTCAAACTGCGCGTAAGTCACTGTTCACCATGCAAATCTATTTTTGGATGCACCCATTCTACAAATATAACAAGTTTTGGTGGCCAAATCATTAATTCAAGTATTTAAAACATTATTTTTATCTCCAGGTACCGATACAGCTACAACAATCCATAGAAGAATTGCTTTCTGAAGACCCCTCTCATCTAAGGCAGATCCCAGGATACCGCCATGACAAGCTCCGGAGAGTGAGCATCTGTAGGTTCCCCTGTTCAAAGAGCGTGGTTGAGTTGACGTCCCATATTCTGGAAAATTCAGCATCACTCGAGTGCCTTACATTGAGCACCACCAATGACAGTTTCAGGTGTTCTGATGATCGATCTGCTAAATGCTCCTGCTTGATCAGACCCATGGAAGCCCATAAAGCAGCCTTGCTAATCGAAAGATACATCAGGGGGAAAGTTCCCTCTACAGTTCAGCTAGATGTGGTGGAGCCTTGCACGCAGCCTTCGCCGTGATGTTCAACTCTGCAATGTTTATCATTGATTTATCATGTGTTTGAACGGTCTAAGTTCTGTAATCTGAATATACTGGGATGCGCGTTGTTTCTTGGCGCACCATTATGTGCAGTGTTTAGCTCTGCAATACCTTAATGCAATCGCTTAAAGTTTGATGACCTCTCATATAACTCTGGACATCTTCGTAATTGTTTGCTTGGTCCAAGGTGTCTGAATTGAACTGGTTCAACGAGCGACCGCAGGTTGGCAGTCGCCACTGTAACGTGCCTGATCGGCAGAGGAGATCGAGAAGGAGGGGATCGGAGTTGGTAGGAGGAAGAAAGGGGAAAGTGGAAGGAGGAGATAACTTGGAGAGAGGGCAGCTCTGCTCCGATTCATTTCAGCCAAGTAATACACGATACCCACACCAGCCACACGCGGCTGTACCTAAACACGCCAACCCAACCACCACACGCACACCTACTCGACTGCACTTGGGTCTTCATCAGGCCCTGCCTCTGCCAGGTGGGCCTCCTTGGATCTCATGCTCTTGGGGCCACCGTCAGTCGTGACATTCTCCCCCCTTGGAATCCGGCTTGTCCCCAAGCCAGTGACGTTGGAAAACGCCGCTGCAGCGCCTCCAGGTTCTCCCAGGTCGCGAGTGAGGGCGGCCAGTCCCTCCACTGGACACGGACGTGCTGAGTGCGGACGCCGTTGCTGCTCACCTCCCTACTGTCGAGGACGCGGAGAGGTTCTTGCGCTGCCTGCAAAACATCATCAGGAGGAGGTAACTCACTTGATACTGGCACATCCACTCCAACTGCCTTCTTGAGCTGCGATACGTGGACCACGGGGTGTATTCTGCTGGTTTCTGGAAGAAGAAGCCTGTACGCCACCTTTCCCACTCGTGCTTCAATCTTGTAAGGCCCGTAGTATCTGAATGCCAATTTCTGGTAAGGTCACTGCGCCACCGAGGTCTGGATAAATGGTTGCAACTTGAGAAATACCCAGTCGCCCACTTGGAATTCCCGATCCGTGCGGTGCTTGTCCGCCTGACGCTTCATGCGGTCTTGGGCGTGCTTGAGGTGTTGCTGTAACAGGTCTTGCATCACCTCCCGCTCGCGGAGCCATGCAGCAAGGTCTGGCACCGTGCATTTGTCCACTTGAGTTACACCTGATTCCCTCGGATGCGTCCCATAGATGACCTCAAATGGTGTGCGTCCCAAGGCTGAATGGAATGTCGTGTTGTACTAGTATTCAGCGAGAAAGAGCCACTTGTACCAGTTTTTCGGGCAGGAGTGAACTGAGCATCGGAGATATGTTTCCAAACATTGGTTCACTCTCTCCGTTTGGCCATCCGTCTGAGGGTGATAAGAAGAGCTCAGCCTCAACTCTGCTTTGGACAGTTTGAACAATTCTTGCGATAGCGCACTGGTGAAGATCCGGTCTCGGTCGGCTATGATCGCCAGTGGTAGGCCGTGGAGGCAAAAGATGTGTTGCATGAATGTTGTGGCAACCGAGAAGGCAGTATACAGGTGCTTTAGCGGAACAAAGTGAGCATACTTGGAGTATTTATCGACGACAACCAGGATGACGTTATACCCTCCTGAACGGGGCAGCCCTTCGATGAAGTCCAGAGAAATGACTGCCCATGGCCTCTTGGGAATTGGAAGTGGTTGTAGGAGTCCTGCCGGAGACACCCGTTCTGTCTTGGCTTGCTGGCATGTCAAACAGGAACGAACAAAACTCTTGACTGTGTCTTTCAGTCCTTTCCAAGCAAACAAGCGACGCACATGGTGGTACGTGACGTGGAACCCCGAATGACCTCCTGTGGCACTGTCATGGAGAGCTCTTACCAAGGCCTCTTGAATTTCAGGGGCTTGCCCGATCCAAATTCTTCCCTGGAACCGGAGAACTCCTTCCTGTAGAGAAAACCCTTCATCAGCCAGCGGATCTAGAGCCAACCGGGCGAGTCGCTGCTGCACTGTTCGGTCATCCTTGTAGCTCTGAAGGATCGTGTCCAGCCACACTGGTCGGCACACCGAGATGGCCGCAAGTTCTGCCTATGGGTCTGCCACACGTCGAGACAGCGCATCAGCCGCTCTGTTCGATGTGCCTGCCTTATACTGGATTCGAAATTGGTGCCCGACAAGCTTGGTGAACGCTCGCTGCTGAATAGGCATGTTCAATCTCTGATCCGTCAGGTTCAGGAGACTGCGCTGATCTGTCTCAATCAGAAACTCGGAATGTTGCAAGTACGGTCGCCAGTGATTCACTGCCATTAGTAGCGCGAGGCACTCCTTCTCATACGCCGACAAACCCAAGTTCCGGGGAGCTAGAGCCCTGCTGAGGTAGGCGACCGGGTGCCAGTTTTGCATTAACACCGCGCCGATCCGTGTAGCACTGGCATCTGTCTCGATCACGAATTGCTTGCTGAAATCCGGAAGAGCCAGTACGGGGGCCTCGATCAGCGCACATTTGAGGGCTTGAAATGTTGCTTCAGTTGTAGGTGTCCAGACAAATAGGGTATTCTTCCGGAGGAGGTCGTTGAGAGGCCTTGCGAGAATACCAAAGTTGCGGACAAATTTTCTGTAGTACCCGGCTAAGCCCAAGAACCCACGCAATTGCTTGACTGTGGTTGGTTGCTCCCATGTCCGAACAGCCTGGATGTGCTCATCCAATGTTGCCACACCATCCTTATTGATCTTGTGCCCTAAGTAGCTGATTTCTTGTTGCGCAAACGCGCATTTGGAAAGCTTGACTCTTAAGTCGTGCTCTTGCAGGCGCTGGAGCACTTGTCTCAGCAATACCAAATGTTCCGACATGGTTTTGGTATGCACTAGGATATCATCCATGAATACGAGCACCCCGTGCCTTAGGAGTGGATGCATCAAAATGTTCATCGCTCCCTGGAATGTCGGCGGGCCTCCTGTTACCCCGTATGGCAAGACCCGAAACTGGAAATGTCCCTGGTGTGTTGTAAATGCTGTCTTCATCTCATCTTCCTCCAGCAACCTGATCTGGTGGTATCCTGCTCGAAGGTCCAATTTGGAGAACCAAGCCGAGCCGGCAAGTTCATCTAGAAGCTCCTCGATAATGGGCAGGGGGTAGGCACGCTTGAGGGTGATTGCGTTCAAGTGTCGAAAGTCCACGCAGAACCTCCAAGTCTGATCTTTCTTCTTGACTAACAGCACTGGCGACGAGAAGGGGCTGACACTTGGCACAATCAGTCCTGCCTTCAGCATCTCTTGGACTTGCGCTTCAATCTCCGTTTTCTGTTCTGGAGTGTAGCGGTACGCTCGGATGTTCACTGGCTTGGCTCCCGGAATCAGGGGAATGCCGTGATCCCACGGCTTGTGTTGTGGCAATCCAGTTGGTTCTGCAAATACTTGAGAGAACTCTTCTATTAACTCCATTATTGGAGCCGGTGCCTGCTCCTGACTGTCCCCCGTTGTAGCTTGCTCGACTGTGCGCAGGAGGATGATGTGTGCAATTTCCTCTCCTTCTTCCATAGCACTCAGTTGCTCGGCTGACACTTGAGCTACCTTGGTTGTTGTAGGGACTACCCCCCGCAGCTCTATCAATTCGTTGTTGTGCCAGAACTGCAAGATTTTCTGCTTCCAGTCCACCCACATCGGCCCACATTGCTGGAGCCAATCCATGCCGACCACCATATCGTAACATCCCAGTTGCAGAACCCTCATGTCAGTCTTGAACTCAAACCCTTGTGTCTGCCAAGTACAGGCTGGTATCATGGCTGAACAAGAGAGTAGACCTCCATTGGCAATTTTTACAGAGATCTGGGTCATCGGTTGCACCTTATCAGACAGACGACTCGCCACTTCCTCGCTGATGAAACTGTGTGAATTACCAGAATCAACCAGAATAAGTATTTCCTTGCCAGCAATCCTGCCCAATAGCCTGACAGTGTGTGGTGTTGTCTGCCCCATAGTTGCGACTTTGGAAATAGACATGAGAACCTCTTCCTCCTCTACAGCTTCTGGATCAGCAGGATCCGGATAGTCTGCTTGCAATAAGTCAAGCAGCTCTTCGACGATGTGTAGCTGAACTGTTGGGGCACATTGATGGCCTTGCCCCCAACGCTCACCGCACTTGAAGCACAAACCGCGAGCACGCCTGTAGTTTCGTAGTGCTGCTACCCGGTCGTCTCCATGAACGCCGTGTTCCTGTGCGTGTGCCGCGTCGATGCCGCGGCGATCTTCTGCAGCCGCAGGTGGCCCAGGAAGAGGGGGTCGCACCAGCGGGGCCCCGAGCGCCAGCAAGGGCCGGACGGGACGTGGCTGCTGTACCTCTTGCCGTCTGACCTCACGGTGAGGGAGAGCTTCCACCAATTCTTCCTGCAAAGATGCCAAGGAAAATGCGGAGTCCAAGTCCTTGGGTTGATGTAACAGAACACCTACTCTAATCTCTTGCTTGAGCCCTTCAAGGAATTGCGTGGTAAAGAAGACATGATCAAATGCAGGATTGTGTGCTAGAAGTTGATGCATATGTTCCTCGAACTGCAGCATGTATGCATGCACTGTGGTCATCTGTTTCAGAGTGCGAAACTGACGAAGATGAACCTGATACTGTTCCCGAGCGAATTTCCCACACAGTGTTGTACACAACTCTCCCCAAGTCATGGTCGTTCCCCTCGACTCATGCAACTGCAACCATCTAGCAGCGTTCCCAGAGAAATGCAAGGTAGCTACCTGAACCCATAATTAAGGTGGAACACTATAGACATCAAAATATTTCTCACATCGGGTTTTCCAAAACTGTGGGTTATCCCCATCGAAGGACGGGAAATCCAGTTTTGGAAGTGACCAGCTAGACTGGGTAGCATGCGGTGTACGGGGCTCAAAATCCTTGACCAGTTCGGGCGGGCTCAGAGCAAGAGAATGGGAAAGGGGATCGGGATCGGTCAGAGACGTACTCTTGACCGGAGGGGGCAACTGGGTGGTGACCACCCTGTGTGCCCGTCCCCCGGTGATGTCGCCCGCGCCGTGGCCATCTGGCCCGTGGTTCGTCTCGTGCACCACCGCGTCGCCGGCACAGCCCAGATCTGACTTCGAGGGCGCCGCCAGGACAGGATGAAGCGCGATGCGCCCGACCTGGGCGCGTAACTCATCCACTTGCTGCTGGATGTGAGTCACCGCAGGCCGCCACAACTCCAGGGAGGTCTGGATCGCCTCCAATCGCGCCTCCGTCGCCGTCCGACTGGCGTTGACGGACTGGATTAGCGCCGCCAACTGCTCCTCCATCGCCGCCGTCTTGAGAGCTTGCTTGGTGCTGTAGCGCGGTTTCGGATACACCGTCTCCAGGACGACCGACCTCTGATACCAGATTGTAACGTGCCTGATCGGCAGAGGAGATCGAGAAGGAGGGGATCGGAGTTGGTAGGAGGAAGAAAGGGGAAAGTGGAAGGAGGAGATAACTTGGAGAGAGGGCAGCTCTGCTCCGATTCGTTTCAGCCAAGTAATACACGATACCCACACCAGCCACACGCGGCTGTACTTAAGCACGCCAACCCAACCACCACACGCACACCTACTCGACTGCACTTGGGTCTTCATCAGCCCCCGCCTCTGCCAGGTGGGCCTCCTTGGATCTCATGCTCACGGGGCCATCGTCAGTCGTGACAGCCACGTCCATTTTCACTGGACCATCCAAGTTGTTCAGGTTGGCGAGCGCCACAGGATTATCAGCCGGGAGCTCGTTTCTTAGAACCTCGTTTTTCCTTTGCTTGTTAAGTTTGGAAAAACTGATCTCTGACTGAAATCTTTGAGTGCTCCCTGTCGACCGTGGGTAAGTGAAACTAATTAAATTAATTTCTTCAGCTGTCTTATTTAGGTCATCTTTGAGTGCGCCGTGTCCATGGACTGTGGCTAAGTGAATTTCCTTGATTCTATAAATGTACTGTTAGATTGAAATGCTGTTCATGTCTTATTTTTGTTTTTATGCTCTGGGGTTTCTAGATGGAATGGAAGAATGTGGTTTTGGGAGCGTTTTGCAGAGAGATTCAGTGCTGGTGAAACTTGAGTTATAAGTTGGGTATGCAATTACAGACATTTTCCGTTGCTTCACAGCTGACTAAGACGATTAGTTTGCCAATTTCTTTGATAAATTAGGATGATATTGATCCTGTTGTTTAGGCATCATGCTTTTGGAAAATGTTGCATCATGCTTGCTGCTGCCTTTTGTTAGACCATCAGCTTTCACAATCTTGGGGGTTTTCTGAAATAGGCCATCAGCTTTCAGAAGTCTTTCATCAATTTAAACCCCACTTTTACAAACTAAGAAGAGGATTTCAGAAAGAAAAGATATACAATGACTTTGCACTAGTTGGTATACAACCTTTTTTACCAACATAGATACCTAGTTCTATTCGCTCATATGGTACAAAACTTAAATATTTTCTTAACCAAAAACCAAGGGAAGCTAGACGTAGCCTGTCAGCCCCAGCATTTCAACTTTCCAAAACAAGTTTCAATGAAAAAAAAACTAAAAATCCGAGATGGAGTAGATCTTGGACCCAACAGACTGCATTGCATTGGCTCTCCCTAGTTGCAGCACTCACGAAGGAAATATACTTCAACAAACAAGCATTGTTCAAAAGTATACTACAATCAGGTCAAAAAAATCCATGTTCATTACTAGGGAAAAAAAATTAGATGTCTACATAGGGTAGCTAGATGATTCACTTATCTGTAGGATGCACAGAATGACAAGGTATATTTCTCACGAGGCAGTAAGAACAAGTTCCTCTACGTCGTCACGGTCAACAAATGAAACCACTACCAAAATGTAAGCAAACAGCAGTAAAAAGCTGTCTGGAACACATACACAAACAACTATACAGAAAAACAGTGTAAGACTTGTCTATTCATGTGGCCGGAGACGGCTTCCACTGGATTACTACTGGTTCTGTAACTGCGTCACTGGAGCTGGAAATATCTTTGACAGAGTCTTGATTATTTCTTCCACATGAAGCATCATCTGCACCAGTATTCTCTTCAACGAAAGCTCCCGCAGCCACTCCTTGAAATCCTCCACATTCTTCACCTTCGGCTTACCCGCATCCCTCTCAGTAATGATGAAGATCAAGGAAATGGCAGAGTGGATGCCCTGAGAGGTCACCATTCCACCCTCATCTTCCTCCATGACGATATTAACCAATTCCACAGCCTTTTCACACATCATGTCCAGCGCCTCTGGAGATTTCGGCAGACGGTCGAGCAGGAGCAGGAACTCATCAGTGGCCATGAAGCATTCCAGCAGCTTATCAGGCACGCCATTAACAGCAGCTGATAACTTGGCTTCCTCATCAGCTCAGAGTGCAAGGATTGACCAGTAACACGGCAGGTATTTTTCTGTGCAGCAGACCACTGTTGGCATGATTGGTCAACAGTCTGCAATCAAGCAAAGCAAAACGCGGTTACTGGGTCAATCTAAATCACGGGAGAGTTCCACAGGATAATGTTAGGAACCAACTACTATTCACTCAATCACCATGGTTTAGCTACAATTCGAGGATTACAGGAGGAGGAAGCAGATGAAAGGAGGAGACAGGGGAGGAAGAACACGAGCTACAGAGAGGGAGATCGCCAGCCAAGCCGCGCCAGGCCAAAGCCTTCCGTCCAAGCCGCCTCTTCTGTGGGCACCCGTGTGCCTTTTGTAGTTGGAGGCCTATGACCGGGTTGAGTGGACTTATCTGAAGGCAATTATGGACAAGTTGGGTTTTGCACCAACTTGGATAAGCATGATCATGGGTATGGTAAGCTCAGTTAACTTCTCAGTTATGTTTAATGGTAACAGATTGGAGAGTTTTAAACCTACCCGTGGGATCCGTCAGGGGGACCCTATTTCTCCTTACCTGTTTTTGTTGGCAGCGGAGGGCCTTTCGTGCCTCTTAAAAAATAACCAGTCATGGCACCTCAGTGGCATTCAAGTGGCCCAAACAGCCCCGTCTGTTAGCCATTTGCTCTTCGCAGATAACAGCCTGCTGTTCTTCAAAGCTCATGGCGATGGAGCGAATGAGTTGTCCTCTTGTTTGGATAGATATTGCAGTGCCTCTGGACAGAGAATAAACTTGTCGAAGTCTTCTATCTTCTTCAGCAAGGGATGTCCAGTCACTTTGAGGGATGAAATAAAACATATTCTGGAGGTTCCTAATGAGTCAATATCAGATAAATATTTGGGATTGCCTAGTGATGTAGGCACGTCCAAAAATGGAGCTTTTAAATACCTCAAGGACAGAGTATGGAGTAAGGTGAAAGGATGGATGGAGAAGCTATTGTCGGCGGGTGTAAAAGAGGTCCTCATCAAGTCTGTTGCCCAAGCTGTGCCGGTGTACTCAATGTCATGCTTCAAACTTCCTACGGGCCTATGTCTTCATATCACTTATCCGACAGTTTTGGTGGGGAAGTAAGGCGGGGAAACACAAGGTGTGTTGGGTAGCTTGGGATATCATGACTCAACCTAAACACTTGGGAGGTCTTGGTTTCAGAGACATTGAGCTTTTTAATCTTGCCTTGCTAGCCCGTCAAGCATGGAGGATATTAATGGACCCAAACTCCCTTAGTGCAAGAATTTTAAAAGCTAAGTATTTCCCTCAAACTGATTTTTTACAAGCTGAAGTTGGAAGCGCTCCATCCCAAGTGTGGAGGGCAATTGTGGAAGGGAAAGACGTTCTTGCCCAAGGACTAATCAGAAGGATAGGCAATGGAGCTACTACACATATATGGCGAGACAACTGGCTGCCACGTGAACGGAACATGAGGCCCATCACAAGTTTACAACAGAACCCACCGCAGCTCGTGCATGAGCTTATTTCGCATGCTACAGGAGACTGGAACAGAGAATTGATCCATCAGACTTTTATTAAGTTCGATGCGGACGCTATACTATCAATTCCCATTTGCAACCGACCAGTTAATGATTTCTGGGCTTGGAGCAACGACAGCAAGGGAGTTTTCTCCGTTAGGTCCGCTTACAGGATGCTGGTTTCGACCAAATTAAGTCGGGAGGCTTGGCTGGAAGGAAGGGGGGAGGCCTCTAACACTGATGGAGAGCAGAAAGCATGGTGCAGTTTGTGGAAGACTCAAGTCCCCTCCAAACTAAAAATATTTTTATGACGACTAGCCCAGCAGTCTATCCCGTCGGCGGACGTACTACAGCACAGGAACATGGCAACCTCCAAATCATGTGTACTATGCGGCGTGGAGGATTCCTGGAAACATGCTTTAATGGAGTGTACATTGGCTAGATGTGTTTGGGCAATGGAGGCCGCTGATCTCTTAGATGCAGTAAGCTCAGCCACCGAACCAGACGCTAAACGGTGGATCTTCACTGTTATGGAAGCTCTTCCGCATGAAGTTTTTGTTCGAGGTCTCGTTATTCTATGGGCCATTTGGCATGCCAGACGAAAGGCAATACACGAGCACGACTTTCAGAGCCCAGCTAGCACTCATGCCTTCATTAACAGGTTCATTGCAGAAATAACTTCATGCAAACCAGCGTCAGGTTCACAGGGGAGCCGTGTTGCACAGGCGACTGCACCCCGATGGGAGGCTCCGCCCGCGGGCTTTGCAAAACTGAAAGTCGACGGAGCCGTGTCTAATGCGGGCAACCGTGGTGCAGTGGGAGTTGTGTGCAGGAATAGCGTTGGAGGTTACCTGGGAGCTTCTGCCAGAGTCTTCCCAGGAATCAGCGATCCAACAATGCTTGAGGCCATTGCATGCCGGGAAGCTTTGGCCTTAGCGGCTGACCTCGGACAGGAACTTTTGATCATTGGATCAGATTGCAAGGAGGTGGTAATGAACATCAGAGATGGCAATGGTGGGAAACATGGACATATTATTCGCGAGATCAATATGATGGTTCCAGAGGTGCAGCACTGTTCCTTCATCTTCGAAGGAAGAACCTCGAATATCGAGGCACATAGCCTCGCTAGACATGCGCTTAGTCTTCCGGTAGGTCGCCACCTGTGGCTCCTAGACCGGCCTAATATCAATTGTATTCCTCAGATTTTGAGTTGATGAATAAAGCGTGTGTTCAGCCTCAAAAAAAAAAAGTTTCGGCTTGCCCTCAAGCCTGACTCCATGTTGAACCACCGGGATCCCAAGGAACTTGCATTCCAAACTGAACCCAATCAAGGACCTTCTCATCTGGATCCCAAGCCAGTTGTAGGTCTTGTAACATGAGCACATCAGGAACCAGAATTAGACACAAAGCACCTTGTTGACCAATTGTAGGCCACTGACTCAATCTTGTGACAATGTAGTCGTCGCCATGACCAACAGGAACTTGGTCGACAAAGACATGGAGGTGGTAGTCTTGGTCGGAACAGACTTGGTCAACGTATAATGCACCGTCGAAGTAGTGGCTACAACAATATATCAGCACAACAAAAATCCACCATCCTCGCACCAACTGAACGATCCCCATGAAGTTTGGCTTGATCCCAAGCCGTCGACGAGTAAGACCACCAGGGTCCCAGGGCAAGTGCAGCAGAGAAATGGTACGGACAACTGAGCTTCTGATCTCAATCTTCAAGCAATAGATCACAGGAGAGCGCTCTTCGATCTGTTCTTTGTAACCATGGGATCTTCCATTGCATCAGTGCATGACCTCGTTGATTCAGTTCCGGAGCAGAGAAGTCAACCATTATTTTCATAAGAAAGTTGTCAGGATCACATGCCAGAATCGGAACAGTGCAACCCCTTGCAGCAAACATGAACATTATTAGTTGCTTCCACTTGCACAGATCACCTCCAGTCCTTAAATTTGTACAGGTAAGAATCACCCACCGCACCTTACACATGGAACTAGTAATGCAGCAACTCAACAAACCAATGACCCAAGGAAATTGGTCACTTCCGTGAAGTTCAATAGCTGCATATAATGAAGTACTTCCACCACTACAGTATAGCACCACTGAAGATAAAGTAGTCAGCTGAATTTTTCTTCCCAGGAGAAGCATTTTCAAGAAGCCCATGGCTTCAGCCTCACTAGTGCCACCTTCCTATAGGTTAGCCCAAGGAAACAAATGTTGGGCTAAACCTGTAGCATTCACTTGCAAGAAACTTCCAGAAACATAAAACACATGCCAAGGAGAAGCCTAAAAAATTTCAGCAGTTGGCTGCACATATTGATTATATGACAACCATTTCTCAATTCCTTCGAGAATTTGCATCTTATGCTCACCAAAATATGCATCAGTAGGTCTGAATCGTGTAAAGGACAAGTACCGAGCAGTAACATCACCAATACAATAGCAGATCTCCTGGCCCATTTTCGTGAGCCATAATTCCCTCAATTTCATATCAGCATGTTCATATACATCCCAGTCTAGTATCCAAGCAATTCTCCAATGGTTGATTTTAAAGGCACACTGAATAAGTTGTCCAGCAAAAAGGGATTTAACCCAAACTTGAATATAACGATCATGCAGTAGCTCTGCTCCAGAATAGTTCAAAACACATGAGAATTTATACCTCGTCAACATTCCAGGTTTTGCACCTAGTACAGAATAACTCCAAGAGCTCATAACTTCTGAGAATATGTCCAGAAGAATTTTGGTTGCAGAACCACTTGGAAGCCCTTCCACTCATTCAACTTGCGAAACATCTCTAGTTGATTGTAATCTTGTGCAACAGAATGGTCCTGGTAAGAATAGCATGAAGAATAATTTTTTTGATTGACCGAGCAACTTACACCAGTGAATGATATGTCCACTCCCTCCAATATCTGAATAGGCACAAATAGTGTCCATTAGAACCCATGCAAAACATTCAGAATCATAGAGTGTAGCTTGCTCAAACAGGGCCTCTTTGCAACTGGGGTACTCCTTATTTAATTTTCCAAGGTATTGCAAACTGGTAATTCCTTCTCCTATCATCCACAGGAGCACCACTATACTGTGATGATTGTCAAATGTAACTCGCATCACTGTAGGAACCAACAAAATTTTATCCTAGCAAGGCCAAGTCACTCCCTCTGATACTAGTAAATAGATCTGTTTCCATTTCAATGACCAGGATGTCAATTCAACAGAGCACCATCTCGCAGCATGATCAACTTCTACTGCAGTACAAGAATACTTATCCTGCTCAGATCGCGGACAACAATAAGAACCTTGTCCCCCATGGTTAGATGTTTCCCAAAAATAGCAAACTATATAAGCTTGGGGAATGGTAATCTGTAGGAGAATATCTTGCAAGCCAAACTGTCCTCTCCATCCACACTTCAGCACTGCCACACTCGGAAAAAATCGCCATAATAAAATTGGGTGCAGATCCACTTAAAGGCATTTGCAATAGTGAACTGGAAGATATCTGTAGCAACCATCTAGCAGTGTAAATAAGAATGGTACTGCTCTCACCAACTGATAGATGCACGGGTATACCAGCTGAAGCAATCGTCAGTAGGCTCCCAAATTCTTCCATCAGCACCATTAGCTGCGGCGTATTGATGATGTGGTAGCTAGACATGATTCGAGAAGATCATTTTGAAAGAACCACCCGTGTAAAATATTGCGGTCACCACTCGAGGATCTATTGTCGCTAATACATGCCGGATCACTGAAAAAGGAAGGCCATGGCAGAGGTCGGAGTACCTGTACCTTTTGCTCAATAACTGAAGCTACGTCCTCGCTGAAGTCGAAGCAATCAGTTGAACACTTAGTGATTGCAAAGTTATCCAGATCAAAGACATGGAACAGCCAACGCAGTGGCATTGGCGAGGCTTCATGTGGCATTGTGAAGGATGTAGGTGCACTCCAGGGAACTAGGCACAATGCCATTGGGTCGTCTCTGTCAGTATTATGATAGAGGCCACATACAGGTGCAGCAAGCTCAGGAGCGATGTCGCCGACGATCATGGATGAAGGTAGTGTCGTGGACGAAGTGAGCGCCGACTCCTCGGGCGTGTCGCAGCTTGGGCACCCTGTCGAACAGGTGGTGGGCGTCGGAGCGGCGGCGTTGGTGTCAACTTCGAGCACCTTGTCACTCACACTAGCTCCAGGACGGCGTTGTTGGTGGCCGCGGACGGAGTTGGTGTTGTAGGCGCGGTGAGCTCGGACAGAGTCGCGCTGATGGCGCCCATGGACGCCTCGAGTTGGAGGTCGTCGGTGGATGTAGCGGGCGCCCCATCATGGCGCTCAACCGCGGTCGACGCTGCAGCCCACTCCGCGTAGGGAGTGTCGTCGTAGAAGTACGAGGGCGCCATCCCGTCGTCATCCGGCATGGTGATGGTGGTGTAGACCAGCGGGACGAGGTCGACGGCAAGGATGCAGCAGCCATCGCAGATAGCATGGCCATCCAGGGCATCTCGAGCTCGAGCCGCCGTCCATCGAGACGGGAACTCGACGTACGCCTCCACGGCTCCAGGCCATACATCCTGTTAACCACCCGCTCGTACGCGCAGATCACATATCCATCACCGGAGCGATGGAACAACTGGCGAATCGACTCGATGGTGACCACCTGGCGAATTTGTGGCTTGGCATTTTGTCGAACAGTTTGTAGGCAGTGGTGGAGAAAAATTTTGATTGGAAATTTGAGGCTAGGATCTATGGCTCTGAATACCAAGTGTTAGGAACCAACTACTAGTTTCACTCAATCACCATGGTTTAGCTACAATTCAAGGATTACAGGAGGAGGAAGCAGATGAAAGGAGGAGACAGGGGAGGAAGAACACTGAGCTACAGCTACAGAGAGGGAGATCGCCAGCCAAGCCGCGCCAGGCCGAAGCCTTCCGTCCAAGCCGCCTCTTCCGTGGGCACCCGTGTGCCTTTTCTAGTTGGAGGACATCCATCTTCTTGGCCAGATCGAGGTGAACAGGGCCGGCCCATAGCAAGGTCGCTCACAGATAATCACCAAAGCGAAAAACACTTTGAATAACAGTTCAATCAGTTCTTTCAAGCAAACCGTCTTGGATGTGTACAGAAATGGGCTGAGACTACTGAGTAGAAAGGTCCTAGCAAACCGTCTTGGATGTGTACAGAAACCGTCTTGGATGTGTACAGCAGAGATATTGCTTATGCCAGGTAGGCTATGTCTGCCACCTCCATAGACCATCTTCATTATATTTCTCTGCATATATCACGCAAGATCGTCACATTTTACACATACATGAGCAGAGTATTCACACCACAATCAGGAATAGACACAGTCAAAATCATAAGTCAAAATGTTTGAAAAGAGAATCTACGATGAGCTAAGCAAAAGGAGAACACCCTTCTCGCTTGCTTGATTACGTCGTTGGCTTCTCGGGGTCTCTTTTATAGACCACCGATCAGCGTCCATCCACCTCCCAATCCATTCCCGCATCGCCACTCACTGCATGCCTTGTCGTCGCAGCTCTCTCCTCTGTGTATTCCTCTCCCCGTCGCCGTGATATAGGAAAGGCGACGATTAGGAATGGGAGGAGCTGCTCTGTTAGGAAAAATAAGTTTGGACAAAGGCAAAATAGTCGTTCCTCGTCGAAGGGCTGTTTGGTTTGCACAATCCTACAAACCTCAGAAATAATGAGAATGTAGTGCCATACTGAATTTTAGGGGATTTAAAAACATATGAATGATTTTCCCCCCTATAATACTATAGGTGCATGGTATAGTTGTCACAGAAACAGAGGTACGGAAATTTCCTCTGAAATTGTGCATTCAAAGTCAACCATAGGAAAAATTCCTATATTTTAATCCCAAAATTCAAACAATCTATACATCTTACTAGAAGACACAGTTGTGCCACTGATAGATCCTGATAACCTCCTAGCCAGCACTACAAGCATATTGAATTCTGAACCAAGAAGTTTGCAATGTGTAAAAGGAAACAATCGAAACAAATTGTAGAGTTTGAAAAAGCATGAAGAGTTTCAACGGTGTGGCAGGCACCTCGAGCAATCTTTAAATCATTCAAAAAAAAACATGAAGGATTTCATTTCAAGGAACATACTATCACTGCATCAGATTTTGCTATGCAAATTGCATAGAAGATAAAAAAAAAGGCAAATAGTGGGCCAATAGATTCATATATACATATACTTACATCGGACAAGCCAGCAATACAATGGAGGCCTACATTTTATAGAACTAACTCGTTTCTTCCTAAAGCTCTCTGGATAATTTTAGCGCATGCGGAGAAACTGTGTCAACAGCAAAACTTTCCCAATTTGCATTGAATCACCGACAATGTAATGGCACACATGGTTACCTTAGAATAGTATTCCTCTGTCAACTAATATAAGACGTTTTAGATCACGAGGGAGTACACTTTTAGGCCAACATCCTACCCCAGAAAAACAACTGAGACATGCAACCGTGATTTGCCCCAGAAGGTTGCATCACTGACATTAGCATATTGCACTGCCAGTTTCAAGGGAACGAAAGTTGCTGCTTCGATCTGATTCACACTATGTATTCAATTCAGGAAAAGATTCACTCAATATATTCAATTCAGAAAAAGATTCACTCAACATTTCTCTTCACATAATACCCTCTATGATCAAAATTTATGAACACGAAGCAATTGCATATAAGAATTTACCTGTACAGATTTCACATACAGTGCCGTTCAGAGTGGAACGGAAATTTGATGTTAATTCCATCTTTGTTGGGTCAGCCAACCATGTCAAGAAACCATTTGTAATTGTCTCTAATTAAAATATAGCAGCTAGTGTTCACATATAAGTATTTCATACAGGTAAAACAGATTATCTCAAAAGTGATACCCAAGAAAACTTTTATCATTCTTCACATAAGCCAGATTATAACAAAGGTGATAGCCAAGAACTCAAAGTTTTATCATTCTTCACATCAGCCAGATTATTTCAAAGCCAATAACTTAAAGTCTATCACTCTCCACATAAGCCAGCAATTAAAGTAATAACATAAAAAGGCACCTAGTGAGTTACCACAGATTCATACATACTTATATCAGACGGGATAACCAATACATTGGAGACAAACATTTTATAGAACCAACTGCTTCCTGCAAACGATCTCCGAAAACTGAAAGACATAGCAACCTCAGCTCAGGTCGCTATGTATCAAAAGTAACTAGATAGAAACTAACCCAGGCTGGGCATGCTAAATTTAGCAAGACTTAATTGCCTTCTCTGACCCAACATAAGGCATTCGTCTCCAAAGATCTTTCAAAACTGAAGGATAGCAGTAGCTCATACGAGTTTGGCGTACTAAGTTTTGCGGGACCTGACTATTCTCTCAAACACATCTACAATGAGAACAGGACAAGATCTTTTGAGGTGTGCATAGCCTTGGCTTGCGATCACATCATCCATTCTATTCGAAGAGAGCATAAATTCAATGCAAGCATCTTTGAGGTTGCTGCAATGGTACTGGTCAGCTAGAGCTAATATTGTCGCCACAGTCTCAACATCAAGACTCTTGCATAGCATCCCTTCACATATCCTCTTCATCCTTTCCATTGCATACTTATCTGCAGCCACGAGCAAGTGCTTGACCATTTCTCTTTTGTCATCATCCTCAAGATCGTCCATGGAACACTACAGGAATCAGCTATTTTGCCGTCTGCCATGGCGGACGGCAAAGGCATGAACGGCGGACGGCAAAAGGCTCCGGCAAAGTAGGCTACGGTAAACACCTTCTTTGCCGTCTGCTTTTTGCACCGGACGGCAAAGAGGCCTTTGCCGTCAGTGGCGGACGGCAAAGAAAATGGATGGCAAATAGTGGGTGTTAGCCACGGTAGGTGCTAACGGAGGCTTTGCCGTCCGCCAAACTAATGTTTTGCCGTCTGCCGACTAATAACAGACAGCAAAAATGTCCATCTACACATTTATTACAATCAGAGACATCAAAGGATTTTGTTTATTAAAATATAGTGAACCAGCAGCCCAAGTGCACCACAGTATCCATCTACGCTTTGTTCCAACAATCGACGACGAATGAACAAATTTCACAATACCAAATTAGTCTATTTACACAGAATAGATTTGCATCTGCTCCATCTACACAAAATTACTCTATTTACATGAACACCACATTATCCATCTACACAAAGTCAGCACAAAAACCACAGTATCCACCGCCACCATGGACGCCCGAGGACCTACCGCTGCTCCTTGAGGCAGAATATGGTGCGGCGTCGAGGGAGGGTGACGGCGCCGGGGCCGATAGAGGCCTGGGGGGATGGGGACGACAGAGGCCTGGGGGGGCCGGGGCCGAGGCCTGCAGGGGCGATAGGCGACGGGGCGCGGAGGCCGCCGGTGGCGACAGGCGACGGGGCGCGGAGGTCACCCGGGCGAAAGGCGACGGGGCGAGGAGGCCGACGGGGGTGAGAGGCGACGGGGCGCAGAGGAATCAGCCGGGGGCGACAGGGCCGGGCCATGGCCGGCGGGCGCGATGGCGGCCAGCGAGGCCGGGGCCGGGCCATGGCCGGCGCCCGCGATGGCGGCCAGCGAGGCCGGGGACTGCCGGCGAGGTGGTGGCGAGCGCTTGCGGGGGAAGTGGATCGAGAGCAGGGAGAGAGATGAGAGAGAGATGTGGTGGGGTGGGGTGAGGTGGGGATAAGGGACAGAGAGAGAGAGACGTGGTGGGGTGAGGTGGGACGTGGTGGGTGCGTGCGTGGGTGTGCATCGTGGGTGCGTGCGTGGGTGTGCGTCCGATGGGGTGTGGGTGGGGATGCCATGTCATCGATCCGCATGATCGATCCAGGTGTTGTGCTTCTTCTTTGCCGTCCGCCCCGGCTTTGCCGTCTGCTATTTGATCTTTGCCGTCCGCTAGCAGACGGCAAAGGTTGGACATTGCCGTCCGCTAGCAGACGGCAAAAAAGTTAACCTCTTTGCCGTCCGCTGGCAGACGGCAAAGAAGTTGACCTAGCCACGCCGTGCCCCATGGGGCCCACTAGGCTCTTTGCCGTCTGCCTTTTCCCTCTTTGTCGTCAGCCAGCAGACGGCAAAGAGCCAGCTGATGGCAAACAGTCTCTTTGCCATCTGCCAGCTCTTTGCCGTCCGCTATCCCAAGGCAGACGGCAAAGAGCCTCTTTGCCATCAGCTAGCAGACGGCAAAGAGCTGGCAGATGGCAAAGTAGCAGATTCCAGTAGTGGAAGGCATCGAATCAGTATAGATGAAGTGAAGAAATGCCTTGAAAACAGCAGGCTGCATGTCATCAATAATTATGTCCTGTACACCTTTGTCCGCCATCGGACCATAGAACTCCGCGTTGAAGACCGCCGATCGCATCGCAAGCAAATTTTTATGAGCGGAAAAGACCTCCCCTTGAACCTTGAAAGTCACGTCTGCTCCTATCTTCCCCTCTAGCAAGGTTGCAAGATTATCCAAAAGGTCAGAGGGTGGCACATGGATATCGAGTGTTTCCTTGATAACACTGAGTTCGCACTCAATCACGAGACAATCGTTCCGCACGTACACCGACTCTACTTCAGCGGTCGTCTTCATGAACTTCCCTACGCCCCAAGCTGGAAATTCATGGTCGAAAGCTCGTGGCGCTTTGCTGGAGTGCACCACAATCGACCGCCCACTAACCCGATTCACAAGCATCCACTTGTGGAGCGCCCTCGCCTCGGCGTTCTTGGTCAAGAGCTCGAGGAAGACAGATACGTAACCTTCGTTCGCCTCGTCGTAGCCGTCGGGGTAGTAGCCGATGCACCATTCGTAGCCGCCGATGGAGAATACCGGAGAATGGAGACATTCGCCTCTACCGAGGCCCTTGACACGGCTGTAGCCAGCGATCTCGACCGCGACCGTCGCCCGCGCCGTG
The DNA here is from genome assembly GCF_018294505.1 of Triticum aestivum. Classification (NCBI taxonomy): domain Eukaryota; kingdom Viridiplantae; phylum Streptophyta; class Magnoliopsida; order Poales; family Poaceae; genus Triticum; species Triticum aestivum. Next base: position 46,337,726 of record NC_057808.1, read on the forward strand.
TGCGTCTCTGATGTGCACCTCGACGGGGGTCGGCGCGGGTTGGAAATCTCGATTAAGGCCGGCGGCGATGGGAGAGATGGTGGTGCCGCCGAGGGTGAGCTGGGGAGCAGCGGCGCGACGGAACACGAGCCGACAGGCGCGGCGGCGGCGGCCAGATGGGGGAACAAGGTTCAGGACGAGGGTTTGGACGAGGGGGGACAAGGTTTCAGGACGAGGGTTTGGTGTTTTTTTTTAATTCTCAATAGGAAAAACTCGGTCGTTTTTTCTTTTCAAGTTTATGTAAAGGAAACTACTACTAGTAATGTGCAGTGTTATAACCAAGCCACTATTTCTAATCGGAAATCGTTTATTTTCATCCGGCTGATAACAGCAACGCGTAAGTCGCCTCGTCCTAGCGACGTGTGTCCCGCGTGGCGTGGACCTGGCAACCTTATCCTCTCCGCGTGCCCCTCGGCTTCCTCATCTCCTACCTCTGCAGAAGCAAATCCCCATCTCTTTCTCCGGACGCAGGATAAGCAAGCCGCCATCGGCCATTGGCCCGTCGTCGCGGCAGCCACCGCTGCATGAGCCAACCCAACCTGCTGCTGCAGGCACCACCAGCTGCCACCACCGCTCCACCTGCTTCTTCTCTTTTTTCTAGGCGCGACCAGTCCAACCACAGCAGAGCTGCGACCCCACGATCTCGCCGTCGACCAGTGACGCTGCAACGCGAATCGGCGGGGAGCTGCAGTACAGCAAGCGACATGTGACCCGTGGAGCCGGAGCCGTCGGCGCTGCCTTGGACCACGCCGGGCTGCAATGGAGCTTCGCCGGAGCCGTCGGCGCTGCGGTGGAGCTCCGGCAGGGCTGCAATGGAGCTCGACCGGAGTTGCAATGGAGCTTCGCCGGAGCCGTCGGCGCTGCCTTGGACCATGCCGGGCTGCAACGGAGCTCCGCCGGAGTTGCAATGGAGCTCCGCCGGAGTTGCAATGGAGCTTCGCCGGAGCCGTCGGTGCTACCTTGGACCACGCGCGGGCTGCAATGGAGTTCCGCCGGAGTTGCAATGGAGTTTCGCCGGAGCCGTCCGCGCTGCGGTGGAGCTCAGGCAGGGTTGCAATGGAGCTTTGCCGGAGCCGTCAGAGCTGCGTTGGAGCTCCGCCGGGGCTTCATTGGAGCTTGGCCGGAGTTGCAATGGAGCTTCGCCGGCGCGTCGGTGCTGCGTCGGAGCTCCGCTGGGGCCGCAATGGAGCTCGCCGGAAGCCATCCGTGGTGCTGCGTTGGAGCTGCGCTGGGACTGCGAGTCTGCAATGGTGCTGCGTTGACTCGCTGCTACCATGGCGTCGTGTAATTCAACGGCCACCAGTGCACCAATCGAACGGCTAAACAGGCGGATGATTTCTCTAAGAAATCATCCGGCTTATTTGTAGCAGCCCCCTTTATAATCAAGTTTTTCTAACCAGGAAACTACTACTAGTAATGTCACCCAAGCCTTAAAAATGGTGGCGACGCAGATGGGCACGTGGAGTAGAGAGGTGGTGGGAGAGCTGGAGGGGAGGATTAAGACGGCACGCAGGGAGCTGGAGAGGTGTATGAAGGAGCCGGTGTCGGAAGGAAAAATCAAGGAAGAAGCAAGACTCCGTGCACTAGTTCATGGTCTAAAGGAGAAGAAGCACACGAAGTTGAAGCAGAGAGCTCATATGTGGTGGTTGAAGGGGGGCAATCGCAATATCAAATATTTGCAATCTGTCGCGTCGGCAAGGAAGAGAACAAATAGGCTCAAGGAGATCAGAAGGGAGGATGGTGCTGTAGTAGAGGAGGGAGAGGACTTAGCTAATTACGTGTGTTCATTTTTTCAGGAACTGTTTGCGTCCTCCAACCCCCACCGATTGCCCGAACTAATTGACAAGGTCCAGTCGCGGGTGACTCATGACATGCATGCAATTCTTGATGCAGCGTTTACTCGGGAAGAAGTCAAGGCGGCGCTGGACCATATCGGTGACCTCAAGGCGCCGGGGCCTGATGGGATGCCGGCAGTTGTTTTTAAGCGGCATTGGCATTTTATGGGGGGCAAGGTAGTGGAAGAAGTGCTAGCTGTACTGAATGGAGGAGAAATCCTGAAAGGATGGAATGATACAATGGTCGTGCTCATACCAAAAGTCAAAAACCCGAGAAGAATTAAGGATCTACGGCCATTAGTCTCTGCAATGTGGTATATAAATTGGTGTCAAAAGTCATTGCGAACCGACTTAAGATAATTCTCCCTGACATCATTTCAGAGAACCAAAGCGCGTTTGTGCCGGGAAGACTCATCACGGATAATGTTCTTATAGCCTATGAGCTATCCCACTACCTGATGAATAAGAGAACCGGAAAAGTTGGATATGCGGCGGTCAAAGCAGACATGAGCAAAGCCTATGACAGGGTAGAATGGTGCTTCTTAGAGGCCATGATGAGCAAGCTAGGCTTCAGCAAAAGATGGGTTAACCTGGTAATGAAATGTGTGAGGGCAGTGCGATACCAGATCAAAGTAAATGGTGCACTTACTCAACAGTTCAGTCCATTGCAGGGCCTTCGACAAGGTGACCCGGCGTCCCCCTATCTGTTCGTGATTTGTGCTGAAGGGCTGTCAGCAGCGCTGATGGATGCGGAACGGAGGGGCGCATTGCATGGAGTCAAAATCTGCCCAAGGGCGCCGTGCGTCTCACATCTCTTTTTTGCGGACGACTCCATGCTGTTAATCAAAGCGGAACAGCGGGAAGTTGCGGCTCTCCATGATGTTCTACAATTGTATGAGGACTGCTCTGGGCAGTGCATCAATACGGAGAAGTCCGCCATCATGTTCAGCCCGAATACGAATGACGCTGAGAGGGTATCGGTTAAGGGCACCCTTGGAATACAGAGTGAGGATCGGAATGAGAAATACCTCGGCCTCCCGGTTCATGTTGGCCGTTCGAGGAGGCGGGCATTCAGTTACATCAAACGCAATATGTGTGGGAGAGTCAATGGATGGCAGGAGTGAAGGAAATATGCCCTAGAGGCAATAATAAAGTTATTATTTATTTCCTTATATCATGATAAATGTTTATTATTCATGCTACAATTGTATTAACCGAAAACATAATACATGTGTGAATACATAGACAAACAGAGTGTCACTAGTATGCCTCTACTTGACTAGCTCGTTAATCAAAGATGGTTATGTTTCCTAGCCATAGACATGAGTTGTCATTTGATTAACGGGATCACCTCATTAGGAGAATGACGTGATTGACTTGACCCATTCCGTTAGCTTAGCACCCGATCGTTTAGTATGTTGCTATTGCTTTCTTCATGACTTATACATATTCCTATGACTATGAGATTATGCAACTCCCATTTACCGGAGGAACACTTTGTGTGCTACCAAACGTCACAACGTAAATGGGTGATTATAAAGGTGCTCTACAGGTGTCTCCAAAGGTACTTGTTGGGTTGGCGTATTTCGAGATAGGATTTGTCACTCCGATTGTCGGAGAGGTATCTCTGGGCCCACTCGGTAATGCACATCACTATAAGCCTTGCAAGCATTGTGACTAATAAGTTAGTTGCGGGATGATGTGTTACGGAACGAGTAAAGAAACTTGCCGGTAACGAGATTGAAATAGGTATCGGGATACCGGCGATCGAATCTCGGGCAAGTAACATACCGATGACAAAGGGAACAACGTATGTTGTTATGCGGTCTGACCGATAAAGATCTTCGTAGAATATGTGGGAGCCAATATGGGCATCCAGGTCCCGCTATTGGTTATTGACCGGAGACGTGTCTCGGTCATGTCTACATAGTTCTCGAACCCGTAGGACTCCACACTTGGTGCGCCCCCTCCTAGGGCCGGCCTCCTCCTCCCTTGCTCCTTTATATACGGGGGCAGGGGGCACCCCAGAAACACAACAATTGATCCTTGAGATCTCTTAGCCGTGTGCGGTGCCCCCCTCCACCATATTACACCTCGATAATACCGTTGCGGAGCTTAGGCGAAGCCCTGCGTCGGTGGAACATCATCATCGTCATCACGCCGTCGTGCTGACGAAACTCTCCCTCAACACTCGGCTGGATCGGAGTTCGAGGGACGTCATCGAGCTGAACGTGTGTAGAACTCGGAGGTGCCGTACGTTCGGTACTTGATCGGTCGGATCGTGAAGACGTACGACTACATCAACCGCGTTGTGATAACGCTTCCGCTTTCGGTCTACGAGGGTACGTGGACAACACTCTCCCCTCTCGTTGCTATGCATCACCATGATCTTGCGTGTGCGTAGGAATTTTTTTGAAATTACTACGTTCCCCAACAGTGGCATCCGAGCCTGGTTTTATGCGTTGATGCTATGCACGAGTAGAACACAAGTGAGTTGTGGGCGATATAAGTCATACTCTTACCAGCATGTCATACTTTGGTTCAGCGGTATTGTGAGATGAAGCGGCCTGGACCGACATTACGCGTACGCTTACGCGAGACTGGTTTCACCGTTGCGAGCACTCGTTGCTTAAAGGTGACTGGCGGGTGTCTGTCTCTCTCACTTTAGTCGAACCGAGTGTGGCTACGCTCGGTCCTTGCGAAGGTTAAAATAGCACCAACTTGACAAACTATCGTTGTGGTTTTTGATGCGTAGGTAAGAACGGTTCTTGCTAAGCCCGTAGCAGCCACGTAAAACTTGCAACAACAAAGTAGAGGACGTCTAACTTGTTTTTGCAGGGCATGTTGTGATGTGATATGGTCAAGACATGATGTGATATAATTTGTTGTATGAGATGATCATGTTTTGTAACCGAGTTATCGGCAACTGGCAGGAGCCATATGGTTGTCGCTTTATTGTATGAGATGCTATCACCATGTAATAGTTTTACTTTATCACTAAGCGGTAGCGATAGTCGTAAAAGCAATTATTTGGCGAGACGACAACGATACTACGATGGAGATCAAGGTGTCGCGCCGGTGACGATGGTGATCATGACGGTGCTTCGGAGATGGAGATCACAAGCACGGTGTTTCGGAGATGGAGATCACAAGCACAAGATGATGATGGCCATATCATATCACTTATATTGATTGCATGTGATGTTAATCCTTTATGCATCTTATCTTGCTTTGTTTGACGGTAGCATTATAAGATGATCCTTCACTAAATTATCAAAGTATAAGTGTTCTCCCTGAGTATGCACCGTTGCGAAAGTTCTTCGTGCTGGGACACCACGTGATGATCGGGTGTGATAGGCTCTACGTTCAAATACAACGGGTGCAAAACAGTTGCACACGCGGAATACTCAGGTTAAACTTGACGAGCCTAGCATATAACAGATATGGCCTCGGAACACGGAGACCGAAAGGTCGAGCGTGAATCATATAGTAGATATGATCAACATAGTGATGTTCACCGTTGAAACTACTCCATCTCACGTGATGATCGGACATGGTTTAGTTGATATGGATCACGTGATCACTTAGAGGATTAGAGGGATGTCTATCTAAGTGGGAGTTCTTAAGTAATATGATTAATTGAACTTAAATTTATCATGAACTTAGTCCTTATAGTATTTTGCAAATTATGTTGTAGATCAATAGCTCGCGTTGTTGCTTCCCTGTGTTTATTTTTGATATGTTCCTAGAGAAAAATTATGTTGAAAGATGTTAGTAGCAAAGATGCGGATTGGATCCGTGATCTGAGGATTATCCTCATTGCTGCACAGAAAAATTATGTCCTTGATGCACCGCTAGGTGACAGACCAATTGCAGGAGCAGATGCAGATGTTATGAACGTTTGGCTAGCTCAATATGATGACTACTTGATAGTTTAGTGCACCATGCTTAACGGCTTAGAATCGGGACTTCAAAGACGTTTTGAACGTCATGGACCATATGAGATGTTCCAGGAGTTGAAGTTAATATTTCAAGCAAATACCCGAGTTGAGAGATATGAAGTCTCCAACAAGTTCTATAGCTAAAAGATGGAGGAGAAACGCTCAACTAGTGAGCATGTGCTCAGATTGTCTGGGTACTACAATCGCTTGAATCAAGTGGGAGTTTATCTTCCAGATAAAATAGTGATTGACAGAATTCTCTAGTCACCATCACCAAGTTAGTAGAACTTCGTGATGAACTATAGTATGAAAGGGATGACGAAAGTAATTCCCGAGCTCTTCGTGATGCTGAAATCGACGAAGGTAGAAATCAAGAAAAACATCAAGTGTTGATGGTTGACGAGACCACTTCAAGTGTTGATGGTTGACGAGACCACTAGTTTCAAGAAAAGGGCAAAGGGAAGAAGGGGAACTTCAAAAAGAATGGCAAGCAAGTTGCTGCTCAAGTGAAGAAGCCTAAGTCTGGTCCTAAGCCTGAGACTAAGTGCTTCTACTGCAAAGGGACTGGTCACTGGAAGCGGAACTACCCCAACTATTTGGTGGATAAGAAGGATGGCAAAGTGAACAAAGGTATATTTGATATACAGATTATTGATGTGCACTTTACTAGTGTTTATAGCAACCCCTCGGTAATTGATACTGGTTCAGTTGCTAAGAGTAGTAACTCGAAACGGGAGTTGCAGAATAAACAGAGACTAGTAAAAGTGAACAAAGGTATATTTGATATACAGATTATTGATGTGTACTTTACTAGTGTTTATAGCAACCCCTCGGTAATTGATACTGGTTCAGTTGCTAAGAGTAGTAACTCGAATCGGGAGTTGCAGAATAAACAGAGACTAGTAAAAGGCGAGGTGACGATGTGTGTTGGAAGTAGTTCCAAGATTGATATGATCATCATCGCACACTCCCTATACTTTCGGGATTAGTGTTGAAACTAAATAAGTGTTATTTGGTGTTTGCGTTGAGCATGAATATGATTTGATCATGTTTGTTGCAATACGGTTATTCATTTAAATTAGAGAATAATTGTTATTCTTTTTACATGAATAAAAACCTTCTATGGTCATACACACCAACGAAATGGTTTGTTGGATCTCGATCGTAGTGATACACATATTCATAATATTGAAGCCAAAAGATGCAAAGTTAATAATGATAGTGCAACTTATTTGTGGCACTGCCGTTTAGGTCATATTGGTGTAAAGCGCATGAAGAAACTCCATACTGATGGGATTTTGGAATCCTTGATTATGAATCACTTGATGCTTGCGAACCGTGCCTCATGGGCAAGATGACTGAAACGCCGTTCTCCGGAACTATGGAGAGAGCAACAGATTTGTTGGAAATCATACATACAGATGTATGTGGTCCGATGAATATTGAGGCTCGTAGCAGGTATCATTAATTTCTGACCTTCACAGATGATTTGAGCAGATATGGGTATATCTACTTAATGAAACAGAAGTCTGAAACATTTGAAAAGTTCATATAATTTCAGAGTGAAGCGAAAATCATCGTAACAAGAAAATAAAGTTTCTACGATTTGATCGTGGAGAAGAGTATTTTAGTTACGAGTTTGGCCTTCAGTTAAAACAATGTGAAATAGTTTCACTACAAACGCCACCTGGAACACCACAGTGTAATGCTGTGTCCGAACATCGTAAGCGTACTTTATTAGATATGGTGCGATATATGATGTCTCTTACCAATTTACCACTATCATTTTGGGGTTATGCATTAGAGACAGCTACATTCACGTTAAATAGGGCACCATCTAAATCCGTTGAGACGACATCTTATGAACTGTGGTTTGGCAAGAAACCAAAGTTGTCGTTTCTTAAACTTTGGGGTTGCGATGCTTATGTGAAAAAGTTTCATCCTGATAAGCTCAAACCCAAATCGAAGAAATGTGTCTTCATAGGATACCCAAAGGAGACAGTTGGGTACACCTTCTATCACAGATCCGAAGGCAAGACATTCATTGCTTAGTATGGATCCTTTCTAGAGAAGGAGTTTCTCTCGAAAGAAGTGAGTGGGAGGAAAGTAGAACTTGATGAGGTAACTGTACCTGCTCCCTTATTGGAAAGTAGTTCATCACAGAAATCTGTTCCTGTGACTTGTACACCAATTAGTGAGGAAGTTAATGATGATGATCATGTAACTTCAAATCAAGTTACTACCAAACCTCGTAGGTAAACCAGAGTAAGATCCGCACCAGAGTGGTACGGTAATCCTGTTCTGGAGGTTATGTTACTAGACCATGACGAACCTACGAACTATGAAGAAGCGATGGTGAGCCCAGATTCCGCAAAATGGCTTGAGGCCATGAAATCTGAGATAAGATCCATGTATGAAGAACAAAGTATGGACTTTGGTTGACTTGCCCGATGATCGGCGAGCCATTGAGATTAATGGATCTTCAAGAGGAAGACGGACGTTGATAGTAGTGTTACTATCTACAAAGCTAGACTTGTCGGAAAAAGGTTTTTGACAAAGTTCAAGGTGTTGACTACGATGAGATTTTCTCACTCGCAGCGATGCTTAAGTCTGTCCAAACCATGTTAGCAATTGTCGCATTTTATGAAATCTGGCAAATGGATAAACAAAACTGCATTCCTTAATGGATTTATTAAAGAAGAGTTGTATATGATGCAACCAGAAGGTTTTGTCAATCCTAAAGGCGCTAACAAAATATGCAAGCTCCAGCGATCCATCTATGGACTGGTGCAAGCATCTCGGAGTTGGAATATACGCTTTGATAAGTTGATCAAAGGATATAGTTTTATACAGACTTGCGGTGAAGCCTGTATTTACAAGAAAGTGAGTGGGAGCACTACAGCATTTCTGATAAGTATATGTGAATGACATATTGTTGATCGGAAATAATGTAGAATTATTCTGCAAAGCATAAAGGAGTGTTTGAAAGGAGTTTTTCAAAGAAAGACTTTAGTGAAGCTGCTTACATATTGAGCATCAAGATCTATAGAGATAGATCAAGACACTTGATAAAGTTTTCAATGAGTACATACCTTAACAAGATTTTGAAGTAGTTCAAAATAGAACAGTCAAAGAAAGAGTTCTTGCCTGTGTTACAAGGTGTGAAATTGAGTAAGACTCAAAACCCGACCACGGCAGAAGATAGAAAAAGAATGAAAGTCATTCCCTATGCCTCGGCCATAGGTTCTATAAAGTATGCCATGTTGTGTACCAGATCTATTGTATACCCTACACTGATTTTGGCAAGGGAGTACAATAGTGATCTAGGAGTAGATCACTAGACAACGGTCAAAATTATCCTTACTGGAATAAAGATATGTTTCTCGATTTTGGAAGTGGCAAAATGCTCGTCGTAAAAGGTTACGTCAATGCAAGTTTTGACACTAATCTAGATAACTCTAAGTCTCGGTCTAGATACATATTGAAAGTGGGAGCAATTAGCTAGAGTAGCTCCATGCAGAGCATTGTAGACATACAAATTTGCAAAATACTTACGGATCTGAATATGACAGACCCGTTGACTAAAATTATCTCACAAGCAAAACATGATCACACCTTAGTACTCTTTGGGTGTTAATCACATAGCGATGTGAACTAGATTACTGACTCTAGTAAACCCTTTGGGTGATGGTCACATGACGATGTGAACTATGGGTGTTAATCACATGGTGATGTGAACTATTCATGTTAAATCACATGGTGATGTGAACTAGATTATTGACTCTAGTGCAAGTGGGAGACTGAAGGAAATATGCCCTAGAGGCAATAATAAAGTTATTATTTATTTCCTTATATCATGATAAATGTTTATTATTCATGCTAGAATTGTATTAACCGGAAACATAATACATGTGTGAATACATAGACAAACAGAGTGTCACTAGTATGCCTCTACTTGACTAGCTCGTTAATCAAAGATGGTTATGTTTCCTAGCCATAGACATGAGTTGTCATTTGATTAACGGGATCACCTCATTAGGAGAATGACGTGATTGACTTGACCCATTCCGTTAGCTTAGCACCCGATCGTTTAGTATGTTGCTATTGCTTTCTTCATGACTTATACATGTTCCTATGACTATGAGATTATGCAACTCCCGTTTACCGGAGGAACACTTTGTGTGCTACCAAACATCACAACGTAAATGGGTGATTATAAAGGTGCTCTACAGGTGTCTCCAAAGGTACTTGTTGGGTTGGCGTATTTCGAGATTAGGATTTGTCACTCCGATTGTCGGAGAGGTATCTCTAGGCCCACTCGGTAATGCACATCACTATAAGCCTTGCAAGCATTGTGACTAATAAGTTAGTTGCGGGATGATGTGTTACGGAACGAGTAAATAGACTTGCCGGTAACGAGATTGAAATAGGTATCGAGATACCGACGATCGAATCTCGGGCAAGTAACATACCGATGACAAAGGGAACAACGTATGTTGTTATGCGGTCTGACCGATAAAGATCTTCGTAGAATATGTGGGAGCCAATATGGGCATCCAGGTCCCGCTATTGGTTATTGACCGGAGACGTGTCTCGGTCATGTCTACATAGTTCTCGAACCCGTAGGACTCCACACTTGGTGCGCCCCCTCCTAGGGCCGGCCTCCTCCTCCCTTGCTCCTTTATATACGGGGGCAGGGGGCACCCCAGAAACACAACAATTGATCCTTGAGATCTCTTAGCCGTGTGCGGTGCCCCCCTCCACCATATTACACCTCGATAATACCGTTGCGGAGCTTAGGCGAAGCCCTGCGTCGGTGGAACATCATCATCGTCATCACGCCGTCGTGCTGACGAAACTCTCCCTCAACACTCGGCTGGATCAGAGTTCGAGGGACGTCATCGAGCTGAACGTGTGTAGAACTCGGAGGTGCCGTACGTTCGGTACTTGATCGGTCGGATCGTGAAGACGTACGACTACATCAACCGCGTTGTGATAACGCTTCCGCTTTCGGTCTACGAGGGTATGTGGACAACACTCTCCCCTCTCGTTGCTATGCATCACCATGATCTTGCGTGTGCGTAGGAAATTTTTTGAAATTACTACGTTCCCCAACAAGGAGAGGCTCCTAGCAAAAGAAAGCAAAGAAGTGCTTGTGAAGGGGGTGGCTCAGGCTATACCCGCGTTCGCCATGTCATGCTTCGACCTCACCAAAACCTTTTGCGCAGAATTGAATACACTGATGGGTAAGTTTTGGTGGAGCCAACAAGATAAGCAAAATCCGATGCATTGGATAAGCTGGGACAAATTAGCTAGGCCGAAAGCAATGGGAGGCTTAGGATTTCGAGATATGCATAGCTTTAACATGGCGATGCTGTCTAGGCAGGGGTGGAGACTCCTCCAAAACCCCACCGGTCTCTGTGCAAGGGTTTTACACGCGAGATATTTCCCCGGACGGTCCGTTCTTGAGGCTCAAGCCCACGATGGAATCTCTTATTCGTGGCGAAGCATTCTGCAGGGTTTGGACCTTGTGAAGCAAGGATACATTAAGAGGATCGGGGACGGATCCACAGTGCACATCTGGTCGGACCCTTGGATACCCAGATCATGGTCACGGCGTGTCATCACACCACGGGGGGCAAATCTCCTCACTACAGTTAATGAACTCATTAACCCAGCGACAGGCAACTGGGATGAGACGCTTGTCCGGGACACCTTTTGCGAGCAGGACACGAAACAGATTCTGAACATTCCCCTCCGGGAGGGGGTGGATGATTTCAATGCTTGGCACTTTGATACAAAGGGAGAATTCTCAGTTAAGAGCGCTTACAAGCTTCATGTTGAGCTAGGTAAACAAGCACTAACAGGGGCGCCCGGGTCGAGCACTGCCGGTGCGGGACAGCTAGAGAGATCTGATGATCCGACCTGGAAACACATATGGAAGATGCGCTGCCCTGTTAAGTTGCAGATGTTTGTTTGGCGGATGAAACACCAATCCTTGGCACTATGCACTAACTTGACAAGGAGAGGTATGAAGCTTGAGAGCTCGCGTTGCTTTCTTTGTGGGCGGGCAGAGGAGGATGGGGCGCACTTGTTCATCAAATGCAAATCGGTTAAGGAGGGATGGCGAGCAATGGGCCTTGAGAAGGAGCGTATGCAGCTTGAAGGCCTCAGGGGGGTGCATGTAATGCTTGACAAACTGTGGGAGCTAGATGAAAAGAAGAGGTTGCTCATAGTAATATTCTGGTGGCATTGGTGGAATAATAGGAACAAGATACGGGAAGGGGAGCTGCCTGTCCAGATTCCGAAGATTCTTCGGCGAACAAGGTGTGATGCACTGGAATATGAGGAGGTGTACAACCAGTCAGACAAAGCGGCCCCAATCGCATGGGTACCACCCGCTAATGATGAGATCAAAATCAACCTAGATGGGGCCTTTATGCCGGGAGGAAGCATAGGTGGGTGGGGCGTCGTGGCCAGGGATGAGGGAGGACATGTGATCATAGCTCGGGCGGGTCGGCTCGATCATACGGCAGATGCCTTTGCTGCCGAGGTCGGAGCAATGACCGCGGCGGTGGCGACAGCGGCAGATCTCGGTGCCATTAGAGTCGCTTTTGAAACAGACTCGCAGCTGCTCGCGGATGCTCTGGACATTGGGAAGTAGACTCTTCACCATATGCTGTAGCTATCGAAGACATAAAACTACACTAGTAGAAAAAGGGCCTATTGTCCCGGTTGGTAAGGGCCTTTTGTCCCGGTTTTGGAACCGGGACTAAAGGGTCGTTACTAATGCCCTAACCCTTTAGTCCCGGTTCTTACACGAACCGGGACAGATGGGCCTCCACGTGGCCGCTGCGGCCAGCCCAGGATGGGGGGCCTTTGGTCCCGGTTGGTGACACCAACCGGGACCAATAGGGATCCACGCGTCAGCATCTGGCTGGAGCTGAGGTTTTTGTTTTTTTTAAGGGGCTGATTTATGGGTTTTGGGGGTTAATTTAGGTTGTTATTAGGTAGCTATTAGAGAGAAGTGTCCTCTCTTATATCTCCGTGCTTGGTTTACCAACGCTACGTACTACTATGCCTAAACATGGCTTAGATTGAAGTGAAGGCAATATGTGGTGCATGTCGAAAGTAATACTAATCCTAACTTGATCAAGTTTGGATTGTACTACTTTCGACATGCCACATGCATGTTGCCTTCACTTCAATCCAATCCATGTTCATTTCACCCGCTGATATATAATAACTCTGCATGCGCGCATCATGCATCATCATATATAATAACAAGTCCTACTAATCATCATCATACAACTTCTACTCGTTATTAATAACCAGTCATACGATCATCATCCTCATAGTCATCGAACCAACCCTACTTAATTGTTCTTAGCACATGATCATCAGTATTAGGTAGGACCGAAATACACTCTTTAAGGTAAAATAGCATAAAACAATATAGACCACGACTCTCCATTATGGAGAATGGAGATCATCCTGTCTCCAATTCTTGCGCTTCGCTTCCTTTTGCTTCCAAGAACCTCCTTGCGACTGTCCATACATTTTTTTCATTCTTTGATTTGCATGTCTCCACTTCTTTTAGAAATCCGGTATGGACAGTTGAGATTCGTAGGATGACCTGGTTGGATGTTCAAAACATCAAGCCTACCATTCTGATACATCAAATGAGGCACACAATCCTCTGGGATTATCTGTTGAAAAACATAGTAATAACTTCATAGTTAGCAATGATGTACTAGTTTTAGAAGTATGCAAAAGATGCACGGATGTCGTAATAGTAAGAATCTTACCAGGGTATCTCCATAGTAGTTACCGTAGTTCAACACGTGCACTAGTGGCACGTATTGACCATAATGTGGAGGAGTTTTACAATAGATATTGTAATTCTCAAGATCAGTACAAAATCCGACCAGATGAGTTTTCTCATTATAAGTTAACTCAGAGCCATCGGCGTAGTAGGTTCTGTCTACCATGTTCCGCACATTGTTTGAACAATCAAAATAAGCTGTCAATGAAAATAAGCTGTCAACTATTTTGAAATGAACAATATAAATTAGCTAATAACTATGTTTGAGAAACTCACATAGCCGTAGAATTGGAGGCGTATCAACAAGGACCCAAATGTCCATATTGTCTTGCTCGATGTCAGGATCACCAAGATCCATGGTGACAAGCATACCCTCATCAAAACCATACATCTTGCAAAATGCTTCCCAATTTTTGCAACCAAAATGGGTTACCCTCTCAGAATTATACAGATTTACTTCAAAATCTATATCATGATGGGTCCTTAGGTGAATTTTCTTGGTTTCCATACTTTCATGGTCTTCAAAACCCATCCTCTCCAAGACGTAGCGTCTTGCATGGCATGGGATAAGCTAGCCGAATTGTAAAAGATGAAAAGTACTCATTGAAATAGTTGAAGTCGTGCTTAATTATGAAAAAATAACACTTGTCGTCGTTGCGTACCGTTTCAACATCGGAGGTCTCCTCCAGCTTAATACTGAAGTGCCGATCTTCGTCCAGGTGAGGCCTGTCGCACTGACCTTGGTCGTCGTGGCACCAGTCGCACTCCCCCGGGAGACTTTCGTCGTCCGAGTACGACATTTCCTATGCTCATAATTCAAATATTAAACGTCTACAATTAAATATATGTACTAAAAAACCTAAGTTAGATCATTATTATTCATCACGGTTTGACTATCGGTTTGTCGAGTCTTTTCTTGACAACTCTCAGATCAATCTAGGAGATGCTAGCAACGAGAGGGGAGGAGTGCATCTACATACCCTTGTAGATCGCGAGCGGAAGCGTTCAAGAGAACGGGGTTGATGGAGTCGTACTCGTCGTGATCCAAATCACCGATGATCCTAGCACCGAACGGACGGCACCTCCGCGTTCAACACACGTACGGAGCAGGGACGTCTCCTCCTTCTTGATCCAGCAGCACGACGGCGTGGTGGTGGAAGTAGCGGGATCCCGGCAGGGCTTCGCCAAGCGCAAGCGAGGAGGAAGAGGTGTCATGGGAGGGAGGGAGGCGCCAGGGCTTGGGGTGCGGCTGCCCTCCCTCTCCCCCACTTTATATAGGGCCCCTGAGGGGGCGCCGGCCCTAGGAGATCCAGTCTCCAAGGGGGGGGGGGGGCGGCGGCCAAGTGGCTTGCCCCCCAAGCCAAGTGGGGCACCCCCCCACCCCTAGGGTTTCCAACCCTAGGCGCAGGGGGAGGCCCAAGGGGGGCGCACCAGCCCACCAGGGGCTGGTTCCCCTCCCACTTCAGCCCATAGGGCCCTCCGGGATAGGTGGCCCCACCCGGTGGACCCCCGGGACCCTTCCGGTGGTCCCGGTACAATACCGGTAACCCCCGAAACTTTCCCGGTGGCCGAAACTGGACTTCCTATATAGAATTCTTCACCTCCGGACCATTCCGGAACTCCTCGTGACGTCCGGGGATCTCATCCAGGACTCCGAACAACTTTCGGATTTCTGCATACTAATATCTCTACAACCCTAGCGTCACCGAACCTTAAGTGTGTAGACCCTACGGGTTCGGGAGACATGCAGACATGACCGTGACGACTCTCCGGTCAATAACCAACAGCGGGATCTGGATACGCATGTTGGCTCCCACATGTTCCACGATGATCTCATCAGATGAACCACGATGTCGAGGATTCAATCAATCCCGTATACAATTCCCTTTGTCAATCGGTACGTTACTTGCCCGAGATTCGATCGTCGGTATCCTAATACCTTGTTCAATCTCGTTACCGGCAAGTCACTTTACTCGTTCCGTAACGCATGATCCCGTGGCTAACTCCTTAGTCACATTGAGCTCATTATGATGATGCATTACCGAGTGGGCCCAGAGATACCTCTCCGTCATACGGAGTGACAAATCCCAGTCTCGATTCGTGCCAACCCAACAGACACTTTCGGAGATACCTGTAGTGCACCTTTATAGCCACCCAGTTACGTTGTGACGTTTGGTACACCCAAAGCATTCCTACGGTATACGGGAGTTGCACAATCTCATGGTCTAAGGAAATGATACTTGACATTAGAAAAGCTCTAGCAAACGAACTACACGATCTTGTGCTATGCTTAGGATTGGGTCTTGTCCATCACATCATTCTCCTAATGATGTGATCCCGTTATCAATGACATCCAATGTCCATGGACAGGAAACCATAACCATCTATTGATCAACGAGCTAGTCAACTAGAGGCTTACTAGGGACATGTTGTGGTCTATGTATTCACACATGTATTACGGTTTCCAGTTAATACAATTATAGCATGAACAATAGACAATCATCATGAACAAGAAAATACAATAATAACCATTTTATTATTGCCTCTAGGGCATATTTCCAACAGTCTCCCACTTGCACTAGAGTCAATAATCTAGTTCACATCACCATGTGATTAACACTCAAAGTTCACATCGCCATGTGACTAATACCCAAGAGTTTACTAGAGTCAATAATCTAGTTCACATCACCATGTGATTAACACTCAATGAGTTCTAGGGTTTGATCATGTTATGCTTACGAGAGAGGTTTTAGTCAACGAGTCTGCAACATTCAAATCCGTGTGTGCTTTACAAATCTCTATGTCATCTTGTAGATGCAGCTACCACGCGCTACTTGGAGCTGTTCCAAACAACTGCTCTACTATACGAATCTGGTTTACTACTCAGAGTCATCCGGATTAGTGTCAAAGTTTGCATCGACGTAACCCTTTACGACGAACTCTTTTACCACCTCCATAATCGAGAAAATTCCTTAGTCCACTAGATACTAAGGATAAGTTCGACCGCTATCATGTGATCCATTCCTGGATCACTCTTGTACCCCTTGACTAACTCATGGCAAGGTACACTTCAGGTGCGGTACACAGCATAGCATACTGTAGAGCCTACGTCTAAAGCATAGGGGATGACCTTCGTCCTTGCTCTCTCTTCTGCCGTGGTCAAGTCTTGAGTCTTACTCAATACCCACACCTTGTAACACAGCCAAGAACTCCTTCTTTGCTGATCTATTTTGAACTCCTTCAAAATCTTGTCACGGTATGTATTCATTTGAAAGTACTATTAAGCGTTTTTGATCTATCCTTATAGATCTTGATGCTCAATGTTCAAGTAGCTTAATCCAGGTTTTCCATTGAAAAACACTTTTCAAATAACCCTATATGCTTTCCAGAAATTCTACATCATTTCTGATCAACAATATGTCAACAACATATACTCATCAGAAATTCTATATTGCTCCCACTCACTTCTTTGGAATACAAGTTTCTCATAAACTTTGTATAAACCCAAAATCTTTGATCATCTCATCAAAGCGTACATTGCAACTCCGAGATGCTTACTCCAGTCCTTAGAAGGATTGCTGGAGCTTTGCATACTTGTTAGCATCTTTCAGGATTGACAAAACCTTCAGCTGGTTGTATCACATACAACCTTTCCTCAAGAAAATCGTCGAGGAAACAATGTTTTGACATCCTATCTGCAAGATTTCATAAATGATGCAGTAACTGCTAACATAATTCCAACAGACTCTTAGCATCGCTACGAGTGAGAAAGTCTCATCGCAGTCAACTCCTTGAACTTGTCGGAAAACATCTTAACGACAAGTCGAGCTTTCTTAATGGTGACACTTACCATCATTGTCTGTCTTCCTTTTAAAATCCATCTGCACCCAACAGCCTTACGACCATCAAGTAGTTCTTTCAAAGTCTATACTTTGGTTTTATACATGGATCCTCTCTTGGATTTTATGGCCTCGAGCCATTCATCGGAATCCGGGCCCACCATCGCTTCTCCATAGCTCGTAGGTTCGTTGTTGTCTAGCAACATGACTTCCAAGACAGGATTACGTACCACTCTGAAGTAGTACGCATCCTTGTCGACCTACGAGGTTTGGTAGTGACTTGATCCGAAGTTTCATGATCACTATCATAAGCTTCCACTTCAATTGGTATAGGTGCCACAGGAACAACTTCCTGTGCCCTGCTACACACTAGTTGAAGTGACGGTTCAATAACCTCATCAAGTCTCCACCATCCTCCCACTCAATTCTTTCGAGAGAAACTTTTCCTCGAGAAAGGACCTGTTTCTAGAAACAATCACCTTGCTTCCGGATCTGAAATAGGAGGTATACCCAACTGTTTTGGGTATTATATGAAGATGCATTTATCCGCTTTGGGTTCGAGCTTATCAGCCTGAAACATTTTCACATAAGCGTCGCAGCCCCAAACTTTTAAGAAACGACAGCTTAGGTTTCTCTAAACCATAGTTCATACGATGTCGTCTCAACGGAATTGCGTGGTGCCCTATTTAAAGTGAATGCGGTTGTCTCTAATGCCTAACCCATAAACGATAGTGTAATTCGATAAGAGACATCATGGTATGCACCATATCCAATAGGGTGCAGTTATGATGTTCGGACACACCATCACACTATGGTGTTCCAGGCGGTATTAGTTGTGAAACAATTTCCACAATGTCTTAATTGTGTGCCA
Source organism: Triticum aestivum (assembly GCF_018294505.1). Classification (NCBI taxonomy): domain Eukaryota; kingdom Viridiplantae; phylum Streptophyta; class Magnoliopsida; order Poales; family Poaceae; genus Triticum; species Triticum aestivum. Next base: position 46,356,076 of record NC_057808.1, read on the forward strand.
AACTCGTAACTCAGATACTCATCTCTATGATCATATCATAGACATTTTTATCCTCTTGTCACGACGATCTTCAACTTCACTCTGAAATTACTTGAACCTTTCAACAATTCAGACTTGTGTTTCATCAAGTAAATATACTCAGCATCTACTCAAATCATCTGTGAAGTAAGAACATGACGATATCCACTGCGTGCCTCAGCACTCATTGGACTGCACACATCAAAATGTATTACCTCCAACAAGTTGCTCTCTTGTTCCATCTCACTGAAAACGAGGCCTTTCAGTCATCTTGCCCATGTGGTATGATTTGCATGTCTCAAGTGATTCAAAATCAAGCGAGTCCAAACGATCCATCTGTATGGAGTTTCTTCATGCATATCTACTAATAGACATGGTTCGCATGTCTCAATCTTTTCAAAAACGAGTGAGTCCAAAGATCCATCAACATGGAGCTTCTTCATGCGTTTTATACCAATATGACTCAAGTGGCAGTGCCACAAGTATGTGGTACTATCTTATATCTTTTGGCATGAACATGTGTATCACTACGATCGAGATTCAACAAACCATTCATTTTAAGTGCAAGACTATTGAAGGTATTACTCAAATAAATAGAGTAACCATTATTCTCCTTAAATGAATTACCGTATTGCGATAAACATAATCCAATCATGTCTATGCTCAACGCAAACACCAAATAACAATTATTTAGGTTTAACACCAATCTCGATGGTAGAGGGAGCATGCGATGTTTGATCACATCAACCTTGGAAACACTTCCAACACATATCGTCATCTCACCTTTAGCTAGTCTCCATTTATTCTGTAGCCTTTTATTTCGAGTTACTAACACTTAGCAATCGAACCGGTATCTAATACCCTGGTGCTACTAGGAGTACTAGTAAAGTACACATTAATATAATGTATATCCAATATACTTCTGTCGACCTTGCCTGCCTTCTCATCTACCAAGTATCTAGGGTAGTTCTGCTTCAGTGACCGTTCCCCTCATTACAGAAGCACTTAGTCTCGGGTTTGGGTTCTACCTTGGGTTTCTTCACTAGAGCAGCAACTGATTTGCCGTTTCATGAAGTATCCCTTCTTTCCCTTGCCCTTCTTGAAACTAGTGGTTTTACTAACCATCAACAATTGATGCTCCTACTTGATTTCTACTTTCGCGGTGTCGAACATCGCGAGTTGCTCAAGGATCATCATGTCTATCCCTGATATGTTATAGTTCATCACGAAGCTCTAATAGCTTGGTGGCAGTGACTATGGAGAACCATCACTTTCTCATCTGGAAGATTAACTCCCACTCGATTCAAGCGATCGTAGTACTCAGACAATCTGAGCACATGCTCAACGATTGAGCTTTTCTCCCTTAGTTTGCAGGCTTAAGAAACTTGTTAGAGGTCTCATACCTCTTGACGTGGGCACGAGCCTAAAATCCCAATTTCAGCTCTTGGAACATCTCATATGTTCCGCGACATTTCAAAATGTCTTCGGTGCCTCAATTCTAAACCGTTCAACATTACGCACTGAACTATCACGTAGTCATCAAAACGTGTATGTCAGATGTTCGCAACATCCACAAACGACGCTCGAGGTTCAGCACACCGAGCGGTGCAATAAGGACATAAGCCTTCTGTGCAGCAATGAGGACAATCCTCAGTTTACGGACCCAGTCCGCATAATTTCTACTATCAACTTTCAACTAAATTTTCTCTAGGAACATATCTTAAACAGTAGAACCAAAGCATAAGCTATGACATAATTTGCAAAGACCTTTTGACTATGTTCATGATAATTAAGTTCATCTGATTATTTAATGAACTCCCACTTAGATAGACATCCCTCTAGTCATCTAAGTGATACATGATCCGAATCGACTAGGCCGTGTCCGATCATCACGTGAGACGGACTAGTCATCATCGGTGAACATCTCCATGTTGATCGTATCTACTATACGACTCATGTTCGACCTTTCGGTCTCTTGTGTTCCGAGGCCATGTCTATACATGCTAGGCTCGTCAAGTCAACCTAAGTGTTTTGCTTGTGTTCCGAGGCCATGTCTGTACATGCTAGGCTCGTCAACACCCGTTGTATGCGAACGTTAGAATCTATCACACCCGATCATCACGTGGTGCTTCGAAACAACGAACCTTCGCAACGGTGCACAGTTAGGGGGAACACATCTCTTGAAATTTTAGTGAGGGATCATCTTATTTATGCTACCGTCGTTCTAAGCAAATAAGATGTAAACATGACAAACATCACATGCAAATCATAAAGTGACATGATATGGCCAATATCATCTTGCGCCTTTTGATCTCCATCTTCGAGGCGCGGCATGATCACCTTCATCACCGGCATGACACCATGATCTCCATCATCGTGTCTTCATGAAGTTGTCTCGCCAACTATTACTTCTACTACTATGGCTAACGGTTAGCAATAAAGTAAAGTAATTACATGGCGTTTTTCATTGACACGCAGGTCATACAATAAATTAAGACAACTCCTATGGCTCCTGCCGGTTGTCATACTCATCGACATGCAAGTCGTGATTCCTATTACAAGAACATCATCAATCTCATACATCACATATGTAATTCATCACATCCTTTTGGCCATATCACATCACATAGCATACCCTGCAAAAACAAGTTAGACGTCCTCTAATTGTTGTTGCATGTTTTACGTGGCTGCTATGGGTTTCTAGCAAGAACGTTTCTTACCTACGCAAAAGCCACAACGGTGATATGCCAATTGCTATTTACCCTTCATAAGGACCCTCTTCATCGAATCCGATCCGACTAAAGTGGGAGAGACAGACACCCGCTAGCCACCTTATGCGTCAATTGCATGTCATTCGGTGGAACCTGTCTCACGTAAGAGTACGTGTAAGGTCGGTCCGGGCCGCTTCATCCCACAATGCCGCCGAATCAAGATAAGACTAGTAACGGTAAGCAAATTGAACAAATCATCGCCCACAACTACTTTGTGTTCTACTCGTGCATAGAATCTATGCATAGACCTGGCTCATGATGCCACTGTTGGGGAACGTAGCAGAAATTCAAAATTTTCCTACGTGTCACCAAGATCAATCTAGGAGATGCTAGCAACGAGAGGGGAGGAGTGCATCTACATACTCTTGTAGATCGCGAGCGGAAGCGTTCAAGAGAACGGGGTTGATGGAGTCGTACTCGTCGTGATCCAAATCACCGATGATCCTAACGCCGAACGGACGGCACCTCCGCGTTCAACACACGTACGGAGCGGGGACGTCTCCTCCTTCTTGATCCAGCAAGGGGGGAGGAAAAGTTGATGGAGATCCAGCAGCACGACAGCGTGGTGGTGGAAGTAGCGGGATCCCGGCAGGGCTTCGCCAAGCGCAAGCGGGGAGGAAGAGGTGTCACGGGAGGGAGGGAGGCGCCAGGGCTTGGGGTGCGGCTGCCCTCCCTCTCCCCCACTTTATATAGGGCCCCTGGGGGGGGCGCCGGCCCTAGGAGATCCAATCTCCAAGGGGGGGCGGCGGCCAAGGGGGTGGCTTGCCCCCCAAGCCAAGTGGGCCGCCCCCCACCCCTAGGGTTTCCAACCCTAGGCGCAGGGGGAGGCCCAAGGGGGGTGCACCAGCCCACCAGGGGCTGGTTCCCCTCCCACTTCAGCCCATAGGGCCCTCCGGGATAGGTGGCCCCACCCGGTGGACCCCCGGGACCCTTCCGGTGGTCCCGGTACAATACTGGTGACCCCCGAAACTTTCCCGGTGGCCGAAACTGGACTTCCTATATACAATTCTTCACCTCCGGACCATTCCGGAACTCCTCGTGACGTCCGGGATCTCATCCGGGACTCCGAACAACTTTCGGATTTCCGCATACTAATATCTCTACAACCCTAGCGTCACTGAACCTTAAGTGTGTAGACCCTACGGGTTCGGGAGACATGCAGACATGACCGTGACGACTCTCCGGTCAATAACCAACAGCGGGATCTGGATACCCATGTTGGCTCCCACATGTTCCACGATGATCTCATCGGATGAACCACGATGTCGAGGATTCAATCAATCCCGTATACAATTCCCTTTGTCAATCGGTACGTTACTTGCCCGAGATTCGATCGTCGGTATCCTAATACCTTGTTCAATCTCGTTACCGGCAAGTCACTTTACTCGTTCCGTAACACATGATCCCGTGGCTAACTCCTTAGTCACATTGAGCTCATTATGATGATGCATTACCGAGTGGGCCCAGAGATACCTCTCCATCATACGGAGTGAGAAATCCCAGTCTCGATTCGTGCCAACCCAACAGACACTTTCGGAGATACCTGTAGTGCACCTTTATAGCCACCCAGTTACGTTGTGACGTTTGGTACACCCAAAGCATTCCTACGGTATACGGGAGTTGCACAATCTCATGGTCTAAGGAAATGATACTTGACATTAGAAAAGCTCTAGCAAACGAACTACACGATCTTGTGCTATGCTTAGGATTGGGTCTTGTACATCACATCATTCTCCTAATGATGTGATCCCGTTACCAATGACATCCAATGTCCATGGTCAGGAAACCATAACCATCTATTGATCAACGAGCTAGTCAACTAGAGGCTTACTAGGGAGATGTTGTGGTCTATGTATTCACACATGTATTACGGTTTCCAGTCAATACAATTATAGCATGAACAATAGATAATCATCATGAACAAGAAAATACAATAATAACCATTTTATTATTGCCTCTAGGGCATATTTCCAACAGCTCCTTCCATTTGTCCCCGAGTGCGTTACACCAAAATGTCTAGCACACGGGAACAAAGGAGAAGCGACCCCCACGACAACAGTCGGGATTCTTCGTCCTCTCATATATATATGGTGGAACTCTCCCTCACTGATTCCTCTCTGACATTTGTGACTGTCGGTGATGGTATGGTAGCTCCTCCTTTCGTTCTCGAGTGCATTACACCAAATTGTCTAGCACACGGGAACGAAGGAGAAGCTACCCCCACGACAACAGTCGGGATTCTTCATCCTCTCATATATGGTGGAGACTCGACAGACTTACAGTCAACCCAAAATATCGTTTAATTATCTTTGTAAAAGAGGATTTGGCTACTCTCACCTCGATGTCGGAGGGGGCGGTGACAGGGACGACGAGGGGATGATGGAGGGGCCGGGGGCTCCTAGATTTCTGCGAAAACAAAAACCCTATAAGCTATCAACTAATCATATGCATACGCCTTGCATAGTGCTCTCCAATTTTAGCATTCAAAGTAGGAGTAGTTTTCCACTTTGAGCATTCAATAAGCAAAATCAAATCACAAAATAAAGTAGTATTCAAATTAGGATGCATTCAATTATAAGCAAAACTACATCATCTCCATGCGTCCGTACATCATCGAATATTATCACTAATACACCTCGAATACTATCATACATATAGCATCGCTAGTACAGCTAGAACAGTAGCGCCCGACGGGTATCGGCGCGGGCGGTGGACACCTGTCACGCCCAAGATGCGACCCTATCCTAAAGGGACTCGAAGGTCCCACCAAGGATAGAAGCGCATCTTGAAGACGCTTTTGCAAGGTGGATATCATTACATCAACATTACATAATAATTCGGGACACATACAAGGCATACAAATGCCGCAAGAATTCATCAATACATCATACATAAGATCAACATCCGGCTACGGATGAAACATAAACAGAAACTCAAACGACATCCACCCTGCTAGCCCAAGCTGCCGACCTGGAACCTAACCCCTGATCGAAGAAGAACTCCAAAACGGGTAAACATCGCTCTCGCGTCATGATCATCGCAAAAACCTGTACCTGCAACTGGTGTTGTAGTAATCTGTGAGCCACGAGGACTCAGCAATCCCATTACCATGGGTATCAAGACTAGCAAAGCTTAAGGGGAAAGGAAGGGGTAAAGTGGTGAGGTTGCAGCAGCGACTAAGCATGATATGGAGGCTAACTTACGCAAATAAGAGCGAGGAGAGAAGCAAAGGAACGGTCGTGAACTAGCAATGATCAAGAAGTGATCCTGAACTCCTACTTACGTCAATCATAACCCAGAAACCGTGTTCACTTCCCGGACTCCGCCGAGAAGAGACCATCACGGCTACACACGCGGTTGATGCATTTTAATTAAGGTCAAGTGTCAAGTTCTCTACAACCGGATATTAACAAATTCCCATCTGCCACATAACCGCGGGCACGGCTTTCGAAAGATAATACCCTGCAGGGGTGTCCCAACTTAGCCCATTATAAGCTCTCACGGTCAACGAAGGATATTCCTTCTCCCGGGAAGACCCGATCAGTCTCGGAATCCCGGTTACAAGACATTTCGACAATGGTAAAACAAAACCAGCAAAGCCGCCCGATGCGCCGACATCCCGATAGGAGCTGCACATATCTCGTTCTCAGGGCAACACCGGATGAGCAATCCGTACAACTAAAACCAGACCTCAAGTTTCCCCGAGGTGGCGCTGCAAAGGGCTCTGGTTCGGACCAACACTTAGACAAGCATTGGCCCCGGGGGGGCTAAATAAAGATGACCCTCGAGAGAGCGACTCCCAAGGGAAAAGTAGGTGGTGGTGAGGCAAATGGTAAAACCAAGGTTGGGCCTTGCTGGAAGAGTTTTATTCAAGGCGAACTGTCAAGGGGGTCCCATAAATCACCCAACCGTGTAAGGAACGCAAAATCCGGGAACATAACACCGGTATGACGGAAACTAGGGCGGCAAGAGTGGAACAAAACACCAGGCATAAGGCCGAGCCTTCCACCCTTTACCAAGTATATAGATGCATTAATAACATAAGAGATATTGTGATATCCCAACATAAACATAATCCAACATGGAGCAATCTTCATCTTCACCTGCAACTAGCAACGCTATAAGAGGGGCTGAGCAAAGCGGTAACATAGCCAAACAACGGTTTGCTAGGAAGGGTGACAAAGGTTAGAGGTTCATGGCAATTTGGGAGGCTGAAGAGCAAGTGATAGGTAGCGCGGCAAAGCGATAGAACGAAGCAACTAGCATAGCAATGATAGTAATGAGATCCAAGGTGATGGTCATCTTGCCTGAAATCCCGCTAGGAAGAAGAACGAATCCATGAAGAAGATGAAGCCACGAAGACGAACGAATCCTCACGATCGCAACGACACGGGAACTATCGAGAAGAAGCACACAACAAGGTAAACACACCACACATGAACAAGGCATGATGCTCAACCAAGTATGATGCATGACAAGGCTATATGAAGCTCATCATGACAAAAGATGATGCATACCAGAACAACACATCAAAGCAAGTTTAAATGAGGCCGGATACAACATATAACTAATCCGGTAAGTCCTCATATGCAAATTTCGAAATTGGTCCAGAACTGAACAAGCATTAAGTTGAAGTTGTTAAACAGCAAGTTAAAGAGCACCATGATGATCTACACGAAATTCTAGTCAAGTTACATATAAAGTTCATTAGATTCGGAGCTACGACCTAGAACATATGAGCAAAACAAGGTAAACATGGCATTGATCCAAAATGCATACAAACATCAAGCAAACACCTCAAAACAAGGATGCAACATGATAATATGAGACTACATACAAATCTAAGCAAGTTTCATATAGAGCATGCTCGAAACGGAGCAACGGTGCAACACATACACTCCAAACAAGACATAGCAACAATCTGTCCAAAACAGCAACTAGTCAACTTGCAAGCATCACAAAAATAATCTACATCAACCTAACATGAACACAAAAGGCATGGACATGATGTACAGGTAAAGCACAACAAAACATGAACACTGAACTATCTCCAGAAACCAATAGAGCATGCTCAAAAGGACATGGCAAGATTGCAAATAATAACAGATTCACAGACTTAGCAGAAATACTGGACATGCCTGAAACAGCATCAGGTAGCAATGTTCAGAGCACGAAATCAACATGCTACAGGAAATTAACATGGCAAAGCAAGTCACGGAAGTATTCTACTAAATGCATATGACAAAAGTCCCTTACTGACCATAAGTCAAAAAGGACCAGAAGATATGATGGCAACCATGTAAACATAGCAAGTTTTGTTATCAGGTTACAGACTTGGCAGAAAACAGAGCATGGCAGAAACAGACATTATGAGGGCATCTTTGAGAGCTTGATGCACTCACCACAAGGCAATGTACGACAAAAAAGCATACCTACAGCAAGATGGCATATTTATGAATCTAACCATGGCAAGAACAAATACATATCATGTATGGATCAACTACAATAAACTTGGCAAAATTGAATAACACGTAAAACAATCTGCCAGGAACATTTTATAGCAAAATTAGAGCAAGATTGAGTCATGCTATGGCACTCCATAAATGCAAAAAAGGGCAGGAATGGATCAATTACAACAATATCTACAAAACATCCTTACTGTACATCTCCAAAATATGCATGGATCTCTCTGTAGCATCAAGTTTACATGGCAACAAAATAACAGCAGACAAAGACTTGGAGAAATCACTGTCCCTGAAATCAGAAACATTACAGAGCCTAGTTTGCATGCTTGTGATAGTCACCACAGAGACTACAAAAATACATGGCATACACCCTTGGAAATATGGTATGACATACAACAAAACACATATAGAGCTCATGCCCATAAGATGCACAGATTAAATGGTATAAAAATAACAAATCTCCAAGTTCTGCTAAGTAACAGCAGACAACAGAAACTTGCACTCTTGCACGAGAGATTTGGGCATCAAGATGACCTCAAATGAACATGGTGCAATGGAACAAAATTAAGTGCATCACGAGACGAACAATTTGACATATAACACGCACAAATTGGAGCAGTATGCATGAAGTTACGATGCAATGAACCGGGGCATGTAATATGAAAATAAAATGACAAGAATTTCCGGGGGGGGGGGGGGGTCTCGGGGTCAACCTTAGGGTTTGACCCGATCTGGATCGGGCCGAGAGCTCGCGCGCGGATAACGAGGCAGGGCCGGCGGCTCGCCGGAGACGAGCGGCGCGGCGGCCGGCGGAGGCGGGGGAGGCCGGATCTGGTCCGGGGCGGCGGAGGCGGACGGCGGGAGCCGCGGCTCGGGCGCGGGGCGCGCCGAATCGGGCGGCGGCGTCGGGGCGGCGCCGGGCGGCGAAGTCGGCGCGCGGCGGAGCCGCGGGAGTCGGGCGGCGCTCCAGGGCGGCGGCGGCGCTAGGTCAGATGCGGGGCGCGGGGAGGCTCGGGCGGCCGCGCGGGCCTGGGTGGGCCGCGCCTGGGCCCGGTGGGCCGCGGCGGCGGGGCGGACGTGTCCGGCGCGGTGGGAGGAGATGGGCTAGGGTTAGGGGTGATTTCATCCGCGAAAATGGAAGGGGAGGGCCTATTTATAGATAGAGGGAGTTAGGAGAGTCCAAACGAGGTGTGGTTTTCGCCCACGCGATCGTGATCGAACGACCGAGAGCATGGCGGAGACTTAGAGGTGTTTTGTGGCTGTTTGAAGGGGGGTTTTGCTGCAACACACAAACGGACTTTGCGGTTACCCGGCTAACCGTTGGAGCACCAAACGACCTCCAAATGGAACGAAACTTGACCGGTGGTCTCCCGGTGGTATACCAAGGCCACTTAGCAAGACTCGGTCCATTCCGAGAACATTCAACACCCGCTCACGAAAAGAAACAAGAGGGGTGCGCCGGAGGAGCTGGGAGTGCCGGATTGCAAAACGGACAACGGAGAAAAAGCTCGGATGCATGAGACGAACACGTATGCAAATGCGATGCACATGATGACATGATATGAAATGCAGATGATGACATGGCAAAATGCAACACGCAAGCAAATGACATGGCAACGACAGCGAATAACTGGGTGACACCTGGCACATCGGATCCGGGGCGTTACAACACCCAAAGGGACGGAACCATCACAGGATCATAGCTCCAGTGAGATCCCTGAAGAACCTGCCAGGTATAGTCGAACCTGCCCTCCAACGCAACCATGTAGCGACGGATGTGCTGGTCCTCCTCGCTGACACGGTGACGTACCACCTCCGCGGTGTCCGGAAGCCTCGGCATCGTCACTAGCCCACGCGACCGCCACCAAACAAGGATCGGGTCAACGACGGGCTGGCTCCTCACCAACCTACGCCCACCGGAAGGTAGCACCTCCCAAAACCAGCCCGGCGGAGCCCAGTCCCGGACATGGCCCCTCTGATCAAGCCGGCCTCCTTCGCCGAGTCGACGACGAGGATGCGGGATAGGCATCGTCGACGTCGATGCGGGATTAATTGCTTGAACTAAAAAAATAAACTAGTTCTATTAATTTTCTTGCTAAAATAAAGTAGTTCAACTAGTTCAACTACTAAGCACTTACTATAAATAAATAAAATAAAGTAGTTCTTACTAAAAATAAACTACTTGTATATATAGTAAAATAAAGTAGTTTTATTAAATCAACTAGTTCAACTACTAATTAAGCACTTACTATAAATAAAATAAAGTAGTACTTACTAAAATAAACTACTTCTATAGTAAAATAAAGTAGTTTTATTAAATCAACTAGTTCAACTACTAAGCACTTACTAAAAATAAACTTGTTTAACTAGTTCATTTATATTTAACTAGTTCAACACAATTTTTTTCTAAATATGCACATATATATACATAAATTGACAAAAAAACATCTAATTCAACTAATCTAAAATACATGGAAAAACATCTAATTCAACTAATCTAACTAATTTTTATTAAACACTTACTAGTATATATACATGGAAAAAATACATATACAAAAAAAATGAAAAAAAAGGATTCGGGGCGGCGGCGGCTCACAGCGGGGCCGGCCGGCTAGGGCGGCGACGGTGTCGACGACGGCGACGGTGGGGGCGGCGGACGGCGTCGGCGTGCAGAGGATCCGGGCGGGCGCGCGGAGCAGGCACGGGCGACGGCGACGGCGGCAGCGTGGGCTCCGGGGCGGGGGCGACGGCGACGGCGGGGGTGGCGGACGGCGACGGCGACGGCGGGGTGGCGGACGGCGACGGCGTCGGCGTGGGCTCCGGGGCGGGGGCGACGGCGACGGCGTCCGGCAGCCTGGCAGCGTCCTCTCCGCGCGCGTCGTCGGGGGCGAACTGCAAGATGCAAAACAAAATTTTCACAAGTGTGCCTTATATACGTGAAGCTTTAGTCCCGGTTCTTGTCACGGACCGAGACAAATGCACCTCTTTGGTCCCAGTTGGTACCACCAACCGGGACCAAAGGCCTCTTTTCAGCAGCCCAAAGGGCGGGAAGCAGAGGGCTTTGGTCCCTCCCGGTTGGTGGCATCAACCGGGACTAAAGGGTGGGCATTGGTACCGGTTAGTGCCACGAACCGGGACCAAAGGTGGGCATTGGTCCCGGTTCGTGGCACCAACCGGTACCAATGTCCTGCGCCTGCCAAAGCCGCGGTGCGGTGGGATGTTTAGTCCCACCTCGCTAGCCGAGGAGCGGCATGACCTGTTTATAAGCCCTGCCCCGCCATCTCCTTTGAACTCCTCTGAACTACAGGCCTCTGGGCCTAATCTTGCACTGCTATGCCTGTGGGCCTGCTGGGCCTGAATCCTGGCCCATGGATGGGTTTCTAGTCGTATTCAGGCCGTGGTGGCGCAGCAGGTGGCATTTTTTCCCAGTTATTTTGTTTTCTTTTTTACTTTATTTATTTTATTTTGTTTCTACTTACAACAAAATACTTATTTATTTTATTTTATTTTGTTTCTAATTATTTATTTATTTTACTTTATGATAATATTTTTTGCTATTAAAGTTTCTATCAAAAAGTTCTTTATGAAAATTCTTTTTGCTTTTAATGATTTTGAACAGAAAATATTTCGATAATTTTAGTTGCATCAATTTTATATGATTTTAGTTTCAATAATACTAGAGGTTTCTTATAATGTTTTGAACAGAAAATACTTTGTTAATTTTAGTTTCGTAAATTTTATTAAAGTTTATTTTATTTTGTTTCTACTTATATATTTCAATAATCCTGACTTTTTGTGTGTTCAAAATGCACCATTCAAAGCCACATCATCATTTTTCAATCCTTTCTGACTTCATTTGTTATTTATCATGCATTTACTAATTATTTTGAGCTATAAGACCCTAAAATTGAAAAGCATTTCAAATGAACTCTGAAAATTAACAAAATGGTTGTCCCGGCAAAAGGTGGATGCACTTCGTGAACAAAATGGACAATCTCTTTCGAAGTATCAGGGTTTCGGACGAAAACTCATCATAAATTCCTATGAATTTCAGAGAAACTCACTATGAATTTAGGTCAAATTCCCTGTATAAGGGCATCTATTTTCATTTTGAGAGGAGCTCAACAAGGCAGAGAGGGACGGGCTTATAAACCGGTGTGAGCGCCCTTCGGTTGGCGAGGTGGGACTAAACTCTGGCCGCAACGAGGACCAATCCTTTAGTCCCGGTTTGTGGCACAAACCGGGACTAATGGTCATGGGCCAGGGGCGAGGCGCATTGGTCCCGGTTCGTGCGTTGAACCGGGACCAAAAGGTCCAGACGAACCGGGACCAGTGGCCCACGTGGCCCGGCCGGCCCCCTGGGCTCACGAACCGGGACTAATGCACCCCATTGCTCCCGGTTCGTGCGGAACCGGGACTAATGGGCTGGCCAGGCCCGAACGAAAGCCCTATTTTCTATTAGTGCTACAGCTTAAGATGTGGTTTTCGAAGTTCACTATACGAGCCTGCCGTCGAGAGGCGAATTCTGTTGCACATGAACTAGCTCAAATAGGTCGCATGTGTTTGCCCGACATTTGTATGGAGTGGAACACCACTGTACCGCCCATTGTGGCTGAACGTGTGTTGGGCGATATGCCCAGCCATCGTTGATTTATAAAGCAATGCTTTGCCTTAAAAGAAAGTTTTTCTAACCAGGTTTTCCCACTTGGTACGGTGGTAAACAGGGACCAATTTGGGCTTCACACGTGTAATAATTTGGGACCTGGTGGCGGGTAGGGTCGCGTGTGGACCTAGCGTTTAACTATGAATTTCCTTAACGTCTTCACGTGTGAACCTAGCGTTTTTGCATGCCGATTCGTTCCTTGTCAACGACTGTTTTCGAGTTGTTCTCCCCGCCGCTTTCTTCTCTCGGTGCGGCGGTCGCCCTGTCACCTCAATGATTCTCCTGAGCTTAACCCAGAAGTAGCCGAGGCAGAGGATGAGGCGTTCGACGCTCTGGATCATGAAGAGGGCGACACAGGCGTTGGTGAGGAACTGCAGGGCCGGGCCTAGGTAGGCGGCGCGTGCGCGCATCCAGGATGAGCAGACGGTGGCGAAGAGGCCCTTGACGGCCTCCAGGTCGGGGAGCGCGGCGAGGTGCCAACCCTGGGCGTGTGCGGCGACGTCGGCGGCGAGGAGGAGCACAGAAAGGAGGAGGAAGGCGCGGAGGAAGCTGTAGAACCTGGTGCGCAGCGCTGGGCTCTCCCCCGGTGCCGCGTCGGCGTCGGAGTCGGTCCGGTCCGCCGCCACCCGCTTTCGCGCGGCGGTGGTGGCCCCCGTGAGCTTCCGAGTTGCGCAGTGCACCTTGAGGAGCAACACCTAGGTGATCTACCGCGCGTTCTTGCCACAACCGTCCTTGCCCCCCGTGGCGGGCGACCCCAGTGGCGGCACCTCAGAGATGGCCCAGTCCGGGGTCTGCATCTTGACCACCACGGGCGTCCCCGTCACGCTCGGAAACCCTCCCCGCGCCTCCTTCCCCCACCACGGCGCCATTGCTGCCATGCCCTGCGACAGGTCCGGGGTCCACCACCGGACTGGCACCTCGGGAGAAGAACTGCAAGACTGTCATTTCCGTTCTCAACCTCATCGAAGAATCCCGTTTCCTCTCGTCTCCTGAACTGGCTCTCCGTCGTGTCATTATTAAAGTTCTCCAACGCACGCTTCGTGAGAAAGCCCTATATTGGATCTAGCGTGGAAAAATTCGCACCATCTTAGAAGGAGATGAAAACTCTCGCTTCTTTCACGCGTCTACCTCTGCCCGTCTCCGGAAAAATAAAATTAATACTCTTGTCTTAAATGGCTCGGAGTTCTGCTCCCACGATGCTAAATCCAACATTCTTTCTGACTTCTACGCCTCCCTTCTCGGCACGGCCTTTCAGCCAACCTGGTTCTTCGCTCTCACGGATTTATACCCAGAACCCGTTCCACAACTCTGCTCTCTGGATGCCCCCTTCACAGACGCCGAAATCACCAATGCCTTCCTCTCCATGAACAAGAATGCTAGTTCTGGACCGGATGGCTTCGGCCCAGGGTTCTGCCGCAAATTTTGGCACATCTTCAAAGAGAAGATAACTCATTTCCTTTCAGACTTTCACGCCCAAATCAGCGATATCTCTTGCCTTAACCGGGCCCTCATAATCCTCCTTCCAAAGCATTCCGATGCTCGCTCCCCCGCTGACTTCCGCCCCATCTCTCTTCAAAACTGTCCTATCAAAGGAGTCGCAAAACTTCTAACCAACAGGCTAAAACCCCTTATCCCCCTCTTGGTGCATGCTGACCAGACCGGTTTCCTGTCTGGTCGTAACATCTCTGAGAACTTCCTCTACGCTGCAGATATCCTTCACTGTTGTGCAAAAAGGAAAGCCCCCTCCCTCATAATCAAACTAGACTTTCGGAAAGCTTTTGACTCTGTTTGCTGGAAGACCCTCCTCCATACCCTTCAGGTTAGAGGTTTCCCCCCTCGGTGGTGCGACTGGATTAACTCTCTCCTTAACACTGGATCCACTGCCGTTATGCTAAATGGCATCCCGGGGAGGTGGATTCAATGCAAAAATGGCCTCCGGCAGGGCGACCCTCTCTCCCCTTACCTTTTCATTATTGTCGCCGATATCCTCCAACAAATGATCATCAAAGCCAACAGTGAAGGTAAGTTGTTGCACCCCCTAAGCCCTCGCCTTCCCTGTCCCGTCCTTCAATACGCCGATGACACGCTTATCATAGTTAAAGCTACGCCCGGGGCCGCAAAACACCTTAAGAGTATTCTAGATAGCTTCGTTGCGGCCACTGGTCTCCAGATTAATTTTGACAAGACCACCTTTATCCCTCTTAATGTTGATCCCACTGACGCAGCTCTTATGGCAGCTGACCTTGCCACTAATATCTCCTCCTTCCCGCAAACTTATCTCGGCCTTCCTCTCTCTCCCTACAAACTCCCCCCCTCAGCCTTCCAATCAGTCATCGATCGGTGTGATATCTACCTAGCTGGGTGGTGCGCGCTACTTCTCTCTCGTGGTGGCAAGCTTGTTCTCCTCTCCGCCGTTCTTGACAGCCTCCCTACCTATTTTATGCTCTGTTTCGCTCTTCCTGTCCAGGTTATTGAAGCTATCGACAAGAGACGACGTACCTTTTTCTGGTCTAACGACGACACTTGCTCTGGGGCAAAATGCCTGGTTGCTTGGGATAAAGTTTGTACCCCTAGAGAAGCTGGTGGTCTAGGTGTAAAAAACCTTCGCGCACAAAACTTTTGTCTACTGCTAAAATTTGCTTATAAATTTTTACACTCCTCAAACCTTCCCTGGAAGGATTGGGTCTTACACCATTCGCCTCTTCACATTGCACATGGCAAAAACAGCTCTTTCCTAGCTAAAACCATTTTCAAGCATCTTCAGAGTTTGAGAGAGATTTCCCAGTGCACTGTTGGAGATGGTTGCTCTACTTTTTTTGGTTAGATCGTTGGCTAAAGCCGGAACCCCTGGATTTAGTGTACCCAGCTCTTTTTTCTCACCACACAAACCAACATGGCCTGGTAGTCACTATTTTGCAGGATGGGATCGAACTTGCTCTTCGTAATCGACTAACCTCTACTGCGATTGCAGAACTTGCTTCTCTTAATTCCTTGTTGCAGGACTGTGCACTCTCTCAGGTACCGGACGATCGTCGCCTGCTTAACGGCGCTGCCTTTTCCACAAAGGGCGCATATGCGGCCCTCTCGGATCACCTCTCGGACCCCATGCTTAATGATATTTGGGACTCAATGGTTCCCAAGAAGGTTATGATCTTCGGTTGGCTATTCTACCTTGATCGCCTAAACACAAGGAAGAATCTGCATAAGAAGAACATTCTGGACTCTTCAGCTTGTCCTAGATGTACTCACTCGGTTGAGGATCGACAACACCTTTTTTTTACTTGTCCAGCAGCTCGCAGGATCTGGAGAGCAGCCGGCATCTGCCCTCTTTACACTCCTATCACAAGTCTCTTCAGCACGACGCTTCCGGATCCGCTGCCTACCACGGTCCGCCCCTTCATGCTCCTTTTGATTCTTTGGAAAATCTGGGACGCACGCAACAAGAAAGTTTTCCAAGTACTAGATGTTGTGGCCTCAAACTCCTTGAGAACTATCCTGGATGATTTGATTGTTTGGTCTCATAGACTAAAATCTGTAACTTTAAAGGGCCATGCCGGTCTGTGGCGTGAGTTCCTATCCTCGCAACACTCTTAACTCTGTAACACCTGGCAGGTTTTGAAATATATATTCAGGTGGGGAGCCTTTTCCCCCCGTTGAACATTTCAAAAATAAAAAGGTCCGGGGTCGTCAAGTGGAGCGCGTAGTCGGCCACGCAAAAGTTGCGCTGATGCCGGCGACTGGTCATCCCTGCTTTTGCCGTGGCTCGCGGGAGCTGCAGCTACAGGTCGGTGTAGGAACAATCATGCTGCCGCCACTCTTGACGCTCGTCGGTCCCCCAGACAAAGATCTAGCCAGATCTGGCCACCAGAGGACATGGACCTTACAGCCGCCGCACCCCGCCTAGGCATTACACATCGCCGCGCCGCCGCACAGAGACACGTCGCTGCCTAAACACTCGCCGCCGCACCACTGGGCCCCACAACGACCCAGTGCTCCTACCCAAGGAGCAGTCCCGCGCTGGCCCCAAGGTCAAGTGAGAGGGATCAAGGCCCCACCGCGACCTAAGTCAGCCAGGCTTTGCCCCGCGGTGCTACGCTGTGGCTACAGGGGAGGACGGGTGGGAGGCCGCGCGCTACGGTTGCCCCCCAGTCGGTCGCGGGAACGACGAGGGGGTGGGGGTGTTAAAAAACACAAGATTTTTCCTTGGGAATTTGGTGCATGTCATGATTGTCACATAAAACAAAGGTTTGAAAAAATTCCTCTCGAATTGCATGCAAAGTCGAGTAGGGGAAAAAATCATATAGTTTTCAGTCCTACTCCCTCCGTTTCAAATTAGTTGACTTGAATTTGTCTAAATACGGATGTATCTATACTTGTTTAGTGTCTAAATAAATCGTGTCTAGATAAATATGGGTCAAGTAATTTGAAACGGAGGGAGTACAAACTAAACAACCTCCCAAAATTCCTAAAAATATCCTTTGAACCAACGAGAGGCCTAAATTTCCAGCCCTAAATCTCATAAATTTTTCGATACAAACATGCTAGCAACAATTGAGAGGTGCGAACATTTCCTTAGTATGCTTCTACATAAGTGCATTCGCCGGAAAGAGCAACAGAAAGACGATGGCACACGGGGTAACAACGATGATAATAGAACAAAACTCAAGCAGGCCTGTGAATATCCTCCTGGCGATGGCCAGAGCCCCCACAATCCTCAAGCAGGCCACCAGAATCATTCACGATTTCCTCTGGCATGGCCGTCGCGACGCCAAGGCGGGTTTCTGCCTTGTGTCTTGGCCCAAGGTGTGCCTCCCCACCGAGCTTGTGGGTCTCGGCGTGCGTGATCTACGTTGCTCTGGCATTGCGCTGCGGGGCCATCGATCCGACACGGCCATGGCGCCATCTTCACCTCCCCTGCCAGCCGAAGATTAAGAGCTTCTTCCAAGACACCGCCACCTGGATTCTTGGCAACGTCAAGACCTGCCTATTCTAGGAGGACCTTTGGCTCGACGGCCAGTTCATCACCAAGTTCGCCAGCCCCGTCCTTCCCCGCGAGCCACTCTGTAGTGCTCTGCTCCCAGGAACCCCAAACACAGCAACACCTCCTTGCCGGCTGCGTGGCATCACGCATTACATGGCATGAAATTCTCTCTTGGGCCCGCCTCCCTCCGCAACCGCCTGACGGCTCGTCGAGCTTCTTCGCTTGGTGGGTCTATCATCGCTAGCTCCACCACCCAGTCAGTGGAAAGGGTTGGGCTACCGCCTAGTTAATCTGGAAGCACAGGAGCGCGTGCATCTTCGACAGCGAGACCCTCCACCCACAAGGTCTTCGAGTCTGTCAAGGAGGAGGCACAGCGCTGGGCTGAGGCTCGCACTAAAGGCTTAGACATCATTTTACCTGTAACATAATTTTCTGTACTTGGGACTGAGCATGCCCCCTCTATCTGCTCATCGGCTCCCACATCGTCACCTGCTTGTGTACGGTGTTTATGGGCTGCCTAGCTGTTGTTTCTTTCCCCTATCAATGCAATGATACGTGGCTAGCGTATTTGCGAAAAGAAAATAGAACAAAACTGAAAATTGAAAGAAGAGGGAAACAGAGAAACAAAAGTTAAGCTAACAAAAGCATTCAATTTAAATTAAGCTAATCTCACTAATTTTGCGCATGCTGAGAAACTTTCCCCATTTGCATCATTTTTTACTTGACATTTGCATCAAATTACCAAAACATAATGCGGCCAACATTCTATCTGAGACAAACAAATCATACGTGCAACCGTGATTTGCCTCAGAAGGCTGCATCACTGACATTAGCATTTTTTTACTGCCTGTTTCATGGGAAATGCAAGTTACTGTTTCAATCTGGTTCACTCGATGTATTCAATTCAGAAAAAATTCACTCAATAATTATCTTCCCATAACACCCTCTATGATCTAAATTCATGAACAGGAACCAGTTGCATATAAGAACTTACCTGTACAGATTTCATGTACAGTGCCTTTCAAAGTGGAACATAAATCTGATTGTTAGTTCCATCATTGTTGGGCCAGCCAACCATGTCAAGAATTCATTTGTAGTCTCCAATTAAAATATAGCAGTTAGCATTCAAATATAAGTTTTTCATACAGGTAAAACAGATTATCTCAAAAGTGATAGGCAAGAACTCAAAATTTTACCACTATTCACATAAGACAGAAATTAAAGTAAGCAGATAAAAAAGGCAACTAGTGAACTACCATACATTCATATCGGACTGGCCAACCAATACACTTTGATACAATCAACTCGCTTCCTCCAAAAAATCTATGAAAACTGAAAGACATGGCAACCCTATCTCATGTGTCTATGTATCAAATAGTAATTAGATAGAAGCTAACCCAGGATGGGCATGCCAAATTTAGCAAGATATAATTGCGTTCTCCAACCCAACATAAGGCATTCGCCTCCAAAGATATATCAGAACTGAAGGATAAGCAGTAAGTAGCTCAGACCAGATTGGCATACTAAATTTTTGCGTGACTTAACTGC
The DNA here is from genome assembly GCF_018294505.1 of Triticum aestivum. Taxonomy (NCBI): domain Eukaryota; kingdom Viridiplantae; phylum Streptophyta; class Magnoliopsida; order Poales; family Poaceae; genus Triticum; species Triticum aestivum. The sequence goes on from NC_057808.1 coordinate 46,375,522, forward strand.
TCTCAAATTTTTGATTCGACATAATGTGAACACGGTGCCAGCTGCAAAAATAATGTTGCACAAATTTCGAACAACACCATGCTGACAAGATAGCTCAAGTAGCCATCTGTGCATGTACAAAATCTGTGTTTGCTGTTTCAATCTGATTAATTGAACATTTTCAATTAAAAAAATTCACAACAAATTTTTTCCATAATGCCCTCTATGACCAAAATTCATGAACAAGAAACGATTGCATAGAATTTACCTGTACAGATTTCAGTAGTGTCTTTCAAAGTCGAACATGAATCAGATTGTTCATTCAGTCTTCGTTGGGTCAACCAACCATGTCAAGAAACAATTTGTAACTGTCTCTAATTAAAATCTAGCAAGTTTTTCATATAGATAAAACAGATTATCTCAAAAGTATAGCCAAGAACTCTTAGTTTTATCATTCTTCACATAAGCTAGATGTTAAAGTAAGCAGATAACAAAGGCAAGTAGTGAGCTACCATGGATTCATATATACTTACATCAGATGGGGCAACAAATACACTGGAGACATACATTTTATAGAACCAACTGCTTCCTCCAAAAGATCTCTGGAAACCTAAAGACATGGCAACCTCATCTAAGGTCGCTATGTATCAAAAGTAACTAGATAGAAGCTAAACCAGGATGGGCATCATAAATTTAGCAAGACATATTTGCCTTCCCCATCCCAACATAAGACATTCGGCTCCAAAGATCAATCAGAACTGAAGGATAAGCAGTAGCTTATCAGGTTGGCGTACTAAATTCTGCGGGACTTAGCCGCTCTCTCCAATACCTCTACAATGATATCAGGAGAAGATCTTTTCAGTTGTAAATACCCTTGGCTTGCGATCACATCATCCATTCTATCCGAAGAGAGCATAAATTCAACGCAAGCATCTTTGAGGTTGCTGCAGTGATACTGGTCAGCTAGAGCTAACATGGTCCCTAGTGTCTCAACATCAAGAACCCTGCATAGCATCCCTTCACATATCCTCTTCATCCTTTCCATCACATACTTGTCCGCAGCCACGAGTAAGTGCTTAACCATTTCTCTTTTATCATCATCCTCAAGATCGTCCATGGAAGGCATTGAATCCGTGTATATGAAGTAAAGAAATGCCTTGAAAACAGCAGGCTGCATGTCGTCAATAACTATGTCCTGTGCACCTTTGTCCCCCATCGGACCATAGAACTCCGCGTTGAAGACCGCCGATCGCATCGCGAGCAAAATCTTATGCGCGGAAAAGACCTCCCCTTGAACCTTGAAAGTCACGTCTGCTCCTATCTTCCCCTCTAGCAAGGTTGCAAGATTATCCAGAATGTCAGAGGGCGGCACAAGGATATCGAGTGATTCCTTGATAACATTGACTTCGCACTCGATCAGGAGACGATCGTTCTGCAGGTACACCGACTCTACTTCAGCAGTTGTCTTCATGAACTTTGGTACGCCCCATGCTGGCATTTTTCGGTCGAACACTCGTGGCGCTTTACCCGAGAGCACCACAATCGACTGCCCACTAACCCCATTCACAAGCATCCAGTTGTTGAGCGCCCTCACCTCGGCGTTCTTGGTCAGGAGCACGACGAAAACAGAGACGTAACCGTCACCCGCCTCGCCTTGGCATCCGTCGGGGTAGTAGCGGATGCACCATTCGTAGCCGCCGATGGAGAATGCTGAAGAACGGAGACATTTGCCTCTACCTAGGCCCTTGAGACGGCTGTAGCCAGCAATCTCGAACGCAACCTTGCCCCGCGCCGTGTGCGTCTCTGCTGTGCACCTCGACGGCACCATCGCTATTGAACTCTGCGATGCTGCCATTGTGGGGGTTGGGAGGAGGAAGGGGGTCGGCGCGATTAAGGCCAGCGGCGATGGGAGAGGTGGTTTTGCCTCCGGCTCCGAGGGTGAGGTGGGGAGCGGCGGCGCGACGGAACACGGGCCGACAGGCGCGGCGGCGGCGGCCAGATTGGGGAACGAGGGTTTGGACGAGGGTTTGAGGAGGGGGGAAATTTGGTTATTGGACGCAGGTTGAGTGACTTTTGGTTTTTTTATGTGAGAGAGAGAGAGGGAAGAGTGACTCTGGATTATGTACCCAAATCTGTTTCAATCAACCAAAACTGTCTTCTGTAAAATAAAATAAACACATTTTATTTACTTGAGAAGATGGTTTACCCCTAGTACCCAAGTATTGCATTTGGTAATCAATATTATTGGTTTCTGTAAAAAAACTCGGTTGGTATTGGTTTTTCGAAGTTTATGGAAAGGGAACAAAATAGTGCAGCGTTATACGTATGCTATGAATTGTTTGGTACAAATGCTTTAATAGTTTTTTGATACAAATGGGCTAAGATGTGTTACCAATTGACACCACTGTGTTTTTGCACTTGACTGGGTGGACAGTTGACCGGAAGATAACTTCGATTCACCCGGCCAGCAGACGTGCGTATGAACTGACTCAAGAAATCTAGCCGACCTAGTAAGCTCATGAGCAACTTTATTTGCTTTTCTTTTACAATGCTCGAACCTTTTAAAAAGAAAATGACAAGCAAAATGAAAACAATCGTCAAAGACTGGTGCCGCAGCACTTGTCATCATCCTCCGTCCTTCATGATATCAATCACCTCCAGATTGTCAGAGTTAACAAGAAGATAATTGCATTCCGCTCTATGCGTAGGGGATAGACCGAATCTAAGAGCCAAAGCTAAAGCCATCAGGACACCCGCAAATCAGTATATCTTCTCATCCCCCTCCCCCCTCCCCCCTCCAACAAAGAATTTGCCTTTATCATCCCTCAGGACCGCCGCAACCGTGCACCTAAGCATGTCTTGATCAAAAGAAGGATCAACATTAGTTTGACAAAACTCATGGGTGGGAAAATCCAACCCCTCTTTTTATGGCAACCTTTGGAGAGGAAGTAATAACAAAGTTAGCCATAAGAGCACGAATTCCAATAGAAATCCGATGAGCACTCTGAATTTTCTCCTTATTACCTAGTTTACGCCTTTCCCACAACAAATACCAGGCAGAAATAGGAATCATTTCTCGGACATTCTGAAGACTCATTATAGACAAATCCTGATCCGACAAAAGAAGTAAGTATTTCAGAATCACCTCACCAACACCATCAACTTCACAAGCTTTATTAATAATATTGTCCAACACCGGCCTTCTCCAAACCTCCCTTACAATATTGTATAGGAATAACAAGTGATTTGTATATTATAGGCCTGAGGAATAAGGACATTGAGGTGAGACTTTCTTATATATGTCTATTGGCAAGCATGACACGACACGAGAGGTACCATGGAGTGTACACCAAATAAAAAAATACCTTCACCGGACACGATAGATTCCAAATCTTACACCAAATAAGATTAACTATGGTTTGTACGTTGTAGTTTCCTTCCATATTGACGATCCTATTCCACGAAATAGGCAGACCAAACCGAAAACATTCCACGTTTTGTATAACTCCAAGTGATAAAATCCGGCATATCATGTTGAGGGAGAGGGATTGCAAGGGCCTGTTGTGCATCGATATGCCACAAAGTTTGTCTAACCAGATCTTCATCCCAATTGTTAGAAACTGGGTCAATAATATTTGCCACCTAGATAACAGCAGATCCCCATTAGGAGTTGTAATTTTTCTATTAGCACAATTTAAAATCCAAGTGTCGTCTCAAATATTTATATTCGGACCATTCCCAACTCGTCGTATATAACCATGTCCGTCATAATACTTTGTCAAGTACAGGAGAATCTTTTTTTTACTTTGTGTTCATTAAATTACCATCATGATAGTACTTAACTCTCGAAATAGTAGCACGTAAACAATCAGGGTTCTTGAGAAGCCGCAAGGCCTATTTTGTCAACATTGCCAGATTGAAATAATGAATATCACGAAAATTCATTCCTCCTTGATTCTTTGAGACACACATTTTTCACCAAGTCATCCAATGCATCCTCCTCTGGTTATCCTCATCTCCCCAGCAGAAAATGCGACATCACATCAATAATTTCTTTGCAAAAAAATAGGAATTTTAATGATCGACATTGCATAGGTGGGAATAGCTTGAACAACAGACTCGAGGAGAATTTTCTTTCCTCCAAAGGATAATAATTTTTCATTCCAACCACTGTTTTTCATGATAAATATGATCAATCAAATAGTAAAACAATCAGTTTTATCTGACCCCACATTGGTTGGCAAACCTAAATATCTGTCATTTAGGAACTATGTGATGATATTTGGAGTGACACACATTTGTTCTCTAGTATCCACACCCATATTAGGCCTAAAAAAGGGATGTTGGATTTATCAACACTCGTCGTCTTCCCGGAAGCTGCACAATACGAATCTAGAACTAACTTCAAAGCCACAACACTATGCATATTAGCTTTCATGAGGATTAACGAGTCGGCCAAGAGAAGATTGGTGATAGGGGCATCTTTGCAAATCTTCAACCCAGAACTTTTCCATTTTCCTCTGCACACGTCAGACCCTCAGTACATAACAAAAATTGATAAGGAGATAAAGGATCTCCCTTCCTTAACCCTCTCATAGGCTTGAAGATCTCACTTTCCTTCGCATTAAACTGGATCCGGTATTCAATAGTGGATACATATTGCGTAATAAAATTTACCCAATTCTCTCTGAAGCCTAGTTTCAGCATAATCTCCTTCAACAAGGGTCACTCAACCCAGTCATAAGCTTGATGCATATCAAGTTTGATAGCGCACCAACCCTCTTTGGCTTCTCTCTTGTTCTTTATTGTATGGAAACACTCGTGACCTGCCAAAACATTGTTTGTATTCATTCTTCCAGGTACGAAAGCACACTGAGTTGGACTAACAATATATGGTAGAAAAATCTTCAAACGAGATACCACCATTTTTGCAATTATTTTATACACCACATTACACAAACTGATCTTCCTAAATTGGGTTATCTTTTCTAAAGAATTAACCTTTGGGATCATCACAATTGTTGTGTCATTCCATCCAGATGGGACAATACATGTATTAACCGCTTGAAGTACCTCCTCGATCAGATCATCCCCTAACATGGGCCTAACTCTTTATAAAAAAATAGCATGAAGTCCATCTAGTCCCGGGGCTTTTAAATCACAAATAACAAACAAAGCCTTACGAACATCTTAGCAATATGCAGACTAAGGCATAGCCTAGTGGTGGAAACGGGTTGATGTCTTCCCACCCACTCAGGTTCAAGGCATGGTACTTGCAATTTGGGTTTGTTGCACCAATTATACTGTAGGGGGTTCCCTTACAGTCATTCGTCAAAAAAACATCTTAGCAATATACAAAGCAAGGACAACATTATTCATCTCAATCGACACTCTTCTATGAACAAGGGATTAAACCTCCTGGTTAGGTTCCAAACTATGAGGTGAAAAGATTAGAAAAACAATCTGTTATATGATCTGCCAAACCCCCGAATCATCGAGAAGGTTCTTGATATTATTCCTATTTCTCCTCGTAGTGGCCGCATTATGAAAAAAAGATGTACTAAATCCACATGCATCAACAAATTTTCTTGACCTCTTTGTAACCAGAAATTTCTTCTTGATCCAAAAGATTCTCAGTTGAACTAGAATTTTCGTTTGCCAAGAGCAGGACTCGGCATTCAAAGGGCCGCGCCGCAACTTCTCTAATTATTTTTTAAAATTTGTTGATTCTACATTTTGCTCCCTTCAGAATTTCGCTATCCGAAGAATGCAAATCAACATGCACCGAGAGACGGACCAACACCTACCACCTTGGCCTTTTCCCAAGCCGACTTGACAATTTCCTCAATGCTCTCTGCTTTGAGCCATCTAGCTTTAAATTGTTTTACATGGTCTTTCAGACGACTAAACATATTGCCATCAAAATAATCCATATCCAGAACCAACGAACGGTGGTCAGAATGTATGTGGTCCTCATTAAGCGCAGACGGAGGAAATCGATATGCCCACTCCACATTGCAAACTGCCTGGTCAATTTTCCCCCTGATTTCCGTTCTTCTCCAAGTAAAAGGATCACCAATGAAACCCAAATCGTCCAAACCACACTCTATGAGACAGTCACAAAAGTCTTTCGTCATTGAATTAGGTCTTACATTACCACCCTTTTTCTGAAGAGTACAAAATTTCATTAAAATCTTCTAAAACCACCCAAGGATGAGTGTCCTTATTATGCAAATTAGAAATATCACCCCAAGACAAATGGAGTTCACTATAAGCAGGATGGCCATAAATATCCGTGAAGCGCCATTGTACAACACCCTCATTCATAAAGAAAATATCAACAAAATTAGACGATTAGTTCAGTTCAACTCAACTTTATTCACTTTATGATAAAATAAAATGAGGCCATCAACCGACCATCACTCTCCACTACAAACATAGAATCAAAATCTTATATACGACGAAGCTCATCGGATTTACAATTATTTAAATGACAATAAAAAAATCAAAACCGCACCAATTCGCCCTTGGAGATCCAAGAGCTCATGAATTGCCATGGTAGAAAGCATACCACGACAGTTCCAACATAAGATTTTCATTTGGCGTAAGGGCTGAGAAGTCGTCGGTAGGAGCCAGAGACAACGAACTGAGGATCAAATCGTCATCCCAGAGATAAAATTGCTGAGGAGGGCTGGCCAACTATCCCTGATCTTTCTGTATGGAGCAGGGGAGGCCTAACCTCACTATATTCCCGACGAAGCCAAAGTTGGTTATACTTCGCTGAACGGAGAAGTAGCCAGACGATCAAAATACTGTTGGGGAACGTAGCATGCAATTTCAAAAATTTCCTACGCTCACGCAAGATCTATCTAGGAGAAGCATAACAGCGAGAGGGGGAGAGTGTGTCCACGTACCCTCATAGACCGAAAAGCAGAAGCGTCTGACAACGCGGTTGATGTAATCGAACTTCTTCTCGTTCCGACCGATCAAGCACCGAACGTACGACACCTCCCAGTTCTGCACACATTCAGCTCGATGACATCCCTCGAACTCTTGATCCAGCAAAGTGTCGAGGGAGAGTTCCGTCAGCACGACAGCGTGGTGACGGTGATGGTGAAGTGATCCGCGTAGGGCTTCGCCTAAGCAATACGTAAATATGACCGGAGGCGTAAACTGTGGAGGGGGGCGCCGCACACGGCTAACAATGTGTGTTGTGTGTTCTAGTGGTGCCCCCCTTCATATATATAGGTTGGAGGGGAGGAGAGGCAGCCAAGGGGGCGCCCCAAGTAAGAGGAATCCTACTTGGGCACCTCCCAATTCGGCCTCCCCCTTTCCTATTCCTATTCGGAGTAGGAAGGGAAGAGGGTGATACGTCCATTTTGCATCATGCTTTTATATCGATATTTATTGTATTATGGGCTGTTATTACACATTGAAAGATCGAGGATGTCGCCTAGAGGGGGGTGAATAGGCGCTTTAAAATAATTACGGTTTAGGCTTGAACAAATGCGGAATAAACCTAGCGGTTAATTTGTCAAGCACAAAATCTACAACAACTAGGCTCACCTATGTGCACCAACAACTTACGCTAAGCAAGATAAACTACTAGGTGATAGCAAGATATATGACAAGAAACAATATGGCTATCACAAAGTAAAGTGCATAAGTAAAGGGCTCGGGTAAGAGATAACCAAGGCACGCGGAGACGACGATGTATCCCGAAGTTCACACCCTTGCGGATGCTGATCTCCGTTTGGAGCGGTGTGGAGGCACAATGCTCCCCAAGAAGCCACTAGGGCTACCGTAATCTCCTCACGCCCTCGCACAATGCAAGATGCCGTGATTCCACTAAGGGACCCTTGAGGACGGTCAGCGAACCCGTACAAATGGCAATCCTTGGGGGCGGTCACCGAACCCGTACACTTTGGCAACCCTTGGGGGCGGTCACCGGTACCCGTCAAATTGCTCGGGGCGATCTCCACAACCTAATTGGAGACCCCGATGCTTGCCCTGAGCTTTGCACCACAATGATTGAGCTCCGAACACCACCAACAGTCTAGGGCGCCCAAGTACCCAAGAGGAACAAGCTCAAGGGTATCAAGCACCCAAGAGTAATAAGCTTCTCAACTTGTAACTTCCACGTATCACCGTGGAGAACTCAAACCGATGCACCAAATGCAATGGCAAGGGCACACGGAGTGCCCAAGTCCTTCTCTCCCAAATCCCACCAAAGCAACTAATGCTAGGGAGGAAAATGGGAGGAAGAACAAGAAGGAGAACACCAAGAACTCCAAGATCTAGATCCAAGGGGTTCCCCTCACATAGAGGAGAAAGTGATTGGTGGAAATGTGGATCTAGATCTCCTCTCTCTTTTCCCTCAAAAACTAGCAAGAATCCATGGAGGGATTGAGAGTTAGCAAGCTCGAAGAAGGTCAACAATGGGGGAAGAACACGAGCTCGAAGGATAAGGTTCATTGGGGAAGAAGACCCCCTTTTATAGGTGGGGAAAATCCAACCATTATGCTCACAGCCCACACAGAGCTGTACTACTGCTTGCGAGCGATACTAAAAAATACATCTGTGCCTACCACGGCTGGACTTGTGACGGGTTTTGTCACGTCCCTAGCCTTGCTATGCACTTGGACTAGCTTGGTTGCTGCATCATGTCTAAATTTCATTTAAAGTTGAATTGGGGATTGTTAAACCCTAGCACCAAAAGAATTCAACTAGGTTCAAAATAAAAATATTTTCAATGAACCCAAAATGCCTTTCAAAAATGTTCATTATTTATGGAAAAAGGTTAAAACCTTTACCAGAGGTCATGCACATTTTTCCAAGCCATTTATGGTCATTGAATTAAACCATATTGTATTTGAATCGGGGCATTTAAATACTATTACTATTTTCTAATGCTCCAACAATTCTGAAAATAGTTAAGGGCCTCTGTAATAATTCATTTAATGCCCACAATTATTTTCAGGATTTATTAAAATGATTTGGGCTATAAACTAAATCAAAACAAAATAACAGAAATAGAAAACAGAAACAAATGAGAGAGAGAGAGAAGTGCTTACCTGTGCAGCCCACCAGAGCCGGCCCAGCTCCTGTGCTGGTCCAGCACTGTGCGGCCCAGCCCACCGCAGCCGCCACCGTCTTCAACCTCCTGCCAATAGGCAGGAGGGCGTGTGCTCGCCGCACGCGCGCGCCACCTCCACCCTGCCTGGCTGCCCCCTCGTTGCCCTGGGCGCCTCCCGCGACGCCACGCACACCCCGGACCCTCTCACTCTCTCTGGACCCCTCCTCCTCCTCTGCTCTCCCTTCCTCTCGTCACCGAACGCACCTGAGAGCGCCGCTCGCCGTAGCCATGACCACCGGCCACCCCTTGTCCCGTGATCGTGCCCAGCAGCTCCGCAATCGGGCACCACATCCCCAAGCCGAAGGAAACGAGCCGGAGGACTGTGCTTCGTCGCCAACGTCCTCGTCTTCACCGCCGGCGCCCGGAGATCGTCTCCGTCGATTCGTCGGTTTCCGTCCGTCCCCGAGGCCACTGACTTTCTGCGCCGCCTCCCTGTGAGCTCCTCATCTCTCCTCTTTGCTCGCCCCCTCCGTTCCCGTCCTCTAGCCATCGTTCCACAAGTGCCCGAAGCCCGGCTCCGCCGGCCATGACGCCGCCGTGGCCACTGTCACATAGAGCTGCAACCGAGCACATAGCCGTGCTCAGCGCAACGCCAGAAGCCCAAAACCCCCTCCAGCTGCCCCTGCCGTGCTTCGCAACACCGAAACCGCCGAGACCCGAACTCCGGCCGCCGCCTTGCTCGCCGCCGGCGCTGCTCCCGGCCACCCCGCTGCCTTCCGTCCGGTCCTTTGGATGCGGACGAGCAAGAGCTACTCCCCGGTGCCCTTAGCCCACCAAACCACCACCCGTAGCTCAAACCCGAGCCGAGCCGCCGTCGTTTTGGTCGCCGCCGGCAAGGCTCCGGCGACCGATGACGTGGCACCGTCATTAGGCGCTAACCCCGCTCCTTAAACTGCCCACAACCACTGACAGTGGGCCCCAGGCCTGGTCAAACCTCAGTCAGCGCTGGGTTTGACCGGGATTAGCCCTGTGTCGCTGACGTGTGGCCCCCACACGTCAGGTTTGACCTGGGTCAACCCAGGTGACTGCTGACACAGGCATGACGCAGTGCTGACGCAATTAATCCTTTTCTGGATTTAAAATAATTCAGGAAATTCCAGAAAATCCTATAAACTTCTAAAAATCATAGAAAATAATCTATAACTCAGATGGAAAACATTTATATATGAAAAATGATCAGAAAAATCCAATCTATCCATCTGTACCATTTCCATGCATGTTAGAACAACTTATGACTACTGTTTAGGACAATTCAATTAAATGGCATTTAAGAAATCACATATGGAGTTTGAATTTGAATCTTTGATTCAAGCCAACTCCATTTAACTTGCTGCTAGTTGCATTAGCCCAAACCACAGCATATTGCCATGTCATGATCATGCATCATATTGTGCATTGCATTGATTGTATTTCTTCTCTGTTGCCGGTATTGTCCCCTCTCGGTAGACGATGTTCCGACGTTGTGATCGCTGACACTAATGAAGACTCAATGCTATCTTCAGAAGTGCCAGGCAAGCAAAACCCCCTTGTTCATTCCGATACAATCCCACTCTCTCGCTCCTGCTCTCTTTTACTGCATTAGGACAACAACGATTCATCTGTTACTTGCTGCGGTAGCTGAACCCCTTTATCCTCTGCATGACCTGTCATTGCCACAGTAAATAGATGAAACCCACTAGCATGAGTAGGAGTTGTTTGAGCCCTGATGTGCCTACTCATTCATGCTTGTTTGTCATGCCTGCTATTGCTTAGAGTTGTGTCAGGTCTGATTCATCGGGAATGAATTGGAAAGTGGTGAACATGTCCTACTGTGTGAGAGCTAAGTGTGTGAACACGATTTGGTAAAGGTAGCGGTGAGAGGCCATGTAGGAGTACATGGTGGGTTGTCTCATTGAAACCGTCCTCAGGAACTGAGTTCTGTGTTTGTGATCCATGAACAGTTACTACCACACATTGGAATGCTTAAGTGCCCCTCTCGACTTATTAATCAACCTGATCTCTGTCCAGGAGTTGCAACTAGTTTCTGGTGTTTGTAGGTAGTGTTAGTAGTCTACCAAGTGGCACCCGGTACAGGTGGGCTTGGGACAGACTAGGCACCGTGGCACGGTGTACCAAGCGTAGATCCATCCGTCGAGGTGGGCTTGGGAACCCTGTTCACATCGTTTGGGGCCGTGAGCGACACCCCGGCCGGATCTCCTTGCGGATGGAACCCGAATAGGCGATAAACCTGGACTAGAGACTTGTGTGGTTAGTCAGGTCGTGGCCGACTCCCTCGCCAGGCTTCCGCTTGAAGGTTGCCGAGGTACACGACGTGTACATGGTGGTAAGTGGCGAGAGCGTGTGTGACGAAGTACACCCCTGCAGGGTTAATATGATCTATTCGAATAGCCGTGTCCGCGGTAAAGGACTTCTGGGTTGCCTGTAACAGTTCATAGACAAGTGAAAGTGGATACTCTAAAATGCGCAAGATAAGCGTGAGTGCTATGGATGGCGTTCTCGTAGGGAGACGGGAGCGGATCCATAGTGGTGTATTGATATGGTGAATATGTGGACTCGTGTGCGCCACCTCAAAGAGTTACTTGCAGTCGTAGTTCAGGATAGCCACCGAGTCAAAGCTGGCTTGCTGCAGTTAAACTCCACCACCCCCTTTGTTGATACCGATGCATATGTAGATAGTTCTGATGTAAGTCTTGCTGGGTACATTTGTACTCACGTTTGCTTATTTTATGTTTTGCAGAGAGACGTCAGTCTCGCTAGTAGTTCCGTGTGGACTTCGACGTTTAGCTTGATACCTCAGCTACGATCTTGTGCCCTCGGCAGGATCTAGTAGATAGTCAGGCTTCTCAGCCTTTTTCATTTGTAGATGTCTGTACTCAGACATGTTAAGCTTCCGCATGTGCTTTGACTTGTATGCTCTGAATGTTGGGTCATGAGACCCATGTTTGTAATATCTCGCTCTTCGGAGCCTAATGAATAAATACTCTGAGTCGTAGAGTCTTGTTGTGATGCCATGTTGTATTTGCACATATCGAGCATATTGTGTGTATGATTGAAATGCTTGGTATGTGTGGGATCCGACAATCTAGTTGTCTATCCTTAGCAGCCTCTCTTATGGGGAAATGTAGTCTAGTGCCTCCTTGAGCCATAGTAGTCCGCTACAGCCCGGTTCACCGGAGTCCTGCTAGCCCAGCACTACTGCTCTGGACACTTGACTGGCCGGCATGTGTTTCATATCGTTCCTGTGTCTGTCCCTTCGGGGAAATGTCACGCGGTGACATCCGGAGTCCTGCCTAGCCTGCTACAGCCCGGGTTCCCGGAGTCCTGTTAGCCCAGTGCTACAGCCCGGATTCGCACGCTGCTGACCGACACGTTCGATGTTGATTCATGTATGCCTGTCCCCATACGTTAGTGCCGCTTTGGGTTCACGACTAGCCATGTCGGCCCGGGTTCTCTGTCATATGGATGCTAGCGACATTGTCATATACGTGAGCCAAAAGGCGCAAACGGTCCCAGGCCATGGTAAGGCGACACCCGTGGGAGTACCGTGCGTGAGGCCGCAAAGTGATATGAGGTGTTACAGGCTAGATCGGTGTGACTTGGAATCGGGGTCCAGACAGCTTTGGTATCAGAGCCTGACTGCCTGTAGGTTTACGAAGCCAAACTGGTCGAAGTTGAGTCTAGAAATGCTTTAGTTATATAAGGGAATTGATTGTGGAAGGGAACGTAAGGCTCTTTTTACTCCTTTACCTTATGCCCTTCTGATCTGAGTCACCCTCTTCTCTTCTACGGGGATTAAGAACTAGGCTTCTCATCTTTCTATCAGGATCACGTGTTACTAATCCGTAGACTCGTAGGATTGTTGGTCTGAAGCCTCAGTTCAGTTTCTACTACTTCCATGTGTTGACAGTTCATCCCAGAACCTTGATATGATGTTGTTTAGTGACTATGCAAATCCTTGTGAATGTCTCAAATCCTTTCTGAGCATTTACAGCCATTATGCTATCCGAGTCATCCCAGACTTCTAAATAATCTGACGCATTTGCAAATCCCTTCTTTCCGTTCTCGATGTCCCTTTGGGCCAGATTAAGCACACTACCGGTGCGTTGAGGCACTCTATTGCCTCGGTATATATGTTGGAGCTGTTATTATGACCCTAGGTGTTTTAGGGAGTCACCCAGTAATCTAGCCATGTTTTGTGTTCCCGGTGTGATGATTCTGGCCATTATTCTCGAAAGCATCCCGTGATGCCATTTAGTTGGTAGGCATTCTATTTCTGGGTTCTTGAATCCAAGATTCACTCTACTTAATTCGTGTAGGTAGTGTTTGCTCGTTCCTTTAGGTTATTAGTAACCTTTGCATTAGTCCTCGAGGTCCGTGGTATACCATTCTTCCAAATACCATGAACCATCCTTGGCAGAAATTCCTCGTTGAACCAAAGGATCATAACCAGAGTACTCTTGACGAGTTCTCCATTCTGCATTGTGAATCTGCCAGTCCTACCTTTCTGCATGGATTATCTGGAAGAAATATGTTGAACTTGTTTGACATACTAAATTTATGCATCCGCAACTCAGAAAACCATATGTTCCTTCGAGTTGTCTCCCTTTAGTTGTATTCTGACCTCTGTCTATCAATTGATAGTCAAGAGTAATTGTGCATTTGTGTTATCGATGCCTATTACTCGTGTGGTCTGTCAAGCCATTCTAATCCGGAATGACGAGGAGAAACAAACTCCAGAACCTCGTCCATATCTAGGATTGGGTCAAAGCAATTGTATCCCGCAGACCAAAATGCCAATCCAGCTTTTGCTCTGCTCTACCTTGGAGCGTTACCATCTTTATGTCAAGAGTGTCATGAGAATTGCACCACCTCTTATGAATTCTTGACGCAGTGATACTTCTCGCCATCATTATTCATTCCTCGGTTCCGTGTTGTCACAACCGGAATACCAACAAGTGAACCGTGATCTGTGAAATCAATACTCTGAGCAACTCGTTGCTTGGTAGTTAATGGCAATACTCTCATCCTTAGCGTGCTGGTTATTCAATCATCATCCTGAGATTGATCGTGTTACCTAGTCCATTTTTCCTGGTGCACTCTTTCGGTCAACGAGTTAGGATTGTATCAATTCCTCGCTCCTTTGATCACATCGTCTTGCCCTGAAAGCAAATTTGTTCTCGAGCTTAGCAACATATCGGTGGTTCGTGGTTTCTCGATTATCTTCTCGGAAGTGTTACCAGGTTGACACCTGACCGCTATGTTGAGCTCGTGATCAAATGGTTTTCCTTATAAACCACCCTTCTCCAAGAATCTGTGTTGGATACCCTGAGCTAGTTGGTTAAGCTAAACAACAACTTGGAGAGTTGGAAGATAAAAGCTTGCCCTGACTTAGTTCTCTCCAAAGGATATCTCTTGTGTGTGTGTTTGTTGTAGAAAGATGATTTCATCATCGATTGGTCCTCGTGATCAATTAATGGACCTATCCTCTTAACCAAACTTTGATTTGAGTATGGGCTATTACCAAATCAAATCCAGAACCAACGATGTTCGTAATGTTGTCTTACTCGTGGTTGATTCCTCGAGCATACACCATTACATCTTTTGGTCTGACCAATGCTATCATCATGTTCACATGGTGGTGGAAGTCCAGTGATATGGAAATTCCGATGGGTTGTTGTTGAGCCCATCAGCAGCATTTTGTCTCCCCCATGATTCATGTTGAACATCAACCTAGTGTTGAAAACTTTGTAACCATTGCCTTCATGTTGTTCATGAGGTATATGTTTGGTGCAAGAAGTGGCTTTCTCCAAGTTCACGTGCATTAGGTGCAAGTTGCCGTCGTGAATTCGAGAAAGTTAGTTTTGCTTCCTCTGGAATCATCCCAAGTCAGTCATGCACATGCGAAGTATACCATGGCTTGAGAGATTAGCTACCTCCATCCCATCGGTATTTCCTAGCACACCAAGCCACTGATTGATTTGTTCAAAGAAAAGAAGTTCATGCGCTACTCCTGAAGGGCCCGGACGGACATGCACAAGACTTCGTTATCTTAATGATGGTTCCCAACCAGAGCTCGGCAGTGTTTTCTTGTAAGACTACTATGTGGTCATGCTTGTCTGGGACAGCGTGTTCACATGTTGTAGCAGAACCAGCTCATGTTTTGGAGCTTGCTATTGTAGTTCATCCCCTGAGAATCTCGCAACGTCATCTCGTCAGTTGGTGTTGCAAACCTTCATTTTTCTTCCTAGACTCGATGAGTCTGGAATATCCTACCACCAACCAGATCTGAATCTCGGGCAGATGTGATGGTTGGAACGTTTCCCAAGAGCTATAATATTGGTCTCTCGGTAACCGGTAGAGTGGATGTCGTGGCCAACACACCCAACCGGAAGACCTATTATTATAGTATCTTGATTGAGGAAGTTGGCCACCTCCCCATAAGGATTTCGTAGGATTTACTTCCGTAGTTTTTCCTTATGGATTCTTGTGCTCCCGAAGTCCGACCTTTACTTGATGGCCATGTTGAGCTTTTAAGCATGACAATGGTAGCTAGAACATCAAGGAGAACATTAGAAGCGGAGTGCTAAATGTCTCTCGGTCGATCATCCAGATTCTGTTTCCTTAGCCTCGCTAAGGGGAAGTCTGAGAAGGTGTTATCTTCCTTTGTATCCGCATTGTCCATCACCGTTCATCATGGTAGTATGATGTGTTGCCAGGATCCTTGACACGGATGTCGGTAGAACCTTGATGAATATGGAATTGCTCAAGTTCTTGAGTGCACGCGCAAGCAAAATCATCCCTTGCGTTGTCTTCAACAAGGTAGTCCACGTCGTCCATTCTAGCCCGAGTGTGTCGTTCCTCCGAACTCCTTCAAACGGCCGTTTGCGAATTGCCTTAGGCTGGTATGAAGAGTTTCAATGATCTCTGAATCAAAAGTAATTCTTTTTGCCACTTAAGGGAATATTGCTACGAGTCACCTTCCTAAGGTGCCCCGTTATGGAGTCATGGCAATTAACTCCTCGCTGCTTTGGAAACCATGCACCATATTATCTAAGCGTGGGATTGTTGCCCACCAAATCAACCTCATCGTTTGTTCTTCCATCCCTCTCGATGTGTTTTGTGTCTCAACTCGAGATGTTTCAACATCTCATTCCGCGAGTTGATCTTGTATAGCTCGATCTTCGAGAAGATCAATCCTGTAGAGTTTCCCTCTTCTTCCGTCATCATAGTTGGATGAAGCTCTCGAAAGAAAAGATGTCAAGATCAAGATGATGCAATGAATCAACATCTTCGAGAAGAACAATTGGATCATGAAGATTATGTTAGTTTGCGTTCCCCTTTCACCTTACCCTACGCTTGAATCTCGGGACGAGATTCTTGTTTAGTGGGGGTGAGTTGTCACGTCCCTAGCCTTGCTATGCACTTGGACTAGCTTGGTTGCTGCATCATGTCTAAATTTCATTTAAAGTTGAATTGGGGATTGTTAAACCCTAGCACCAAATGAATTCAACTAGGTTCAAAATAAAAATATTTTCAATGAACCCAAAATGCCTTTAAAAAATGTTCATTATTTATGGAAAAAGGTTAAAACCTTTACCAGAGGTCATGCACATTTTTCCAAGCCATTTATGGTCTTTGAATTAATCCATATTGTATTTGAATTAGGGGCATTTAAATACTATTAATATTTTCTAATGCTCCAACAATTCTGAAAATAGTTAAGGGCCTCTGTAATAATTCATTTAAATGCCCACAATTATTTTCAGGATTTATTAAAATGATTTGGGCTATAAACTAAATCAAAACAAAATAACAGAAATAGAAAACAGAAACAAATGAGAGAGAGAGAGAAGTGCTTACCTGTGCAGCCCACCAGAGCCGGCCCAGCTCCTGTGCTGGTCCAGCACTGTGCGGCCCAGCCCACCGCAGCCGCCACCGTCTTCAACCTCCTGCCAGTAGGCAGGAGGGCGTGTGCTCGCCGCACGCGCGCGCCACCTCCACCCTGCCTGGCTGCCCCCTCGTTGCCCTGGGCGCCTCCCGCGACGCCACGCACACCCCGGACCCTCTCACTCTCTCTGGACCCCTCCTCCTCCTCTGCTCTCCCTTCCTCTCGTCACCGAACACACCTGAGAGCGCCGCTCGCCGTAGCCATGACCACCGGCCACCCCTTGTTCCGTGATCGTGCCCAGCAGCTCCGCAATCGGGCACCACATCCCCAAGCCGAAGGAAACGAGCCGGAGGACTGTGCTTCGTCGCCAACGTCCTCGTCTTCACCGCCGGCGCCCGGAGATCGTCTCCGTCGATTCGTCGGTTTCCGTCCGTCCCCGAGGCCACTGACTTTCTGCGCCGCCTCCCTGTGAGCTCCTCATCTCTCCTCTTTGCTCGCCCCCTCCGTTCCCATCCTCTAGCCATCGTTCCACAAGTGCCCGAAGCCCGGCTCCGCCGGCCATGACGCCGCCGTGGCCACTGTCACATAGAGCTGCAACCGAGCACATAGTCGTGCTCAGCGCAACGCCAGAAGCCCAAAACCCCCTCCAGCTGCCCCTGCCGTGCTTCGCAACACCGAAACCGCCGAGACCCGAACTCCGGCCGCCGCCTTGCTCGCCGCCGGCGCTGCTCCCGGCCACCCCGCTGCCTCCCGTCCGGTCCTTTGGATGCGGACGAGCAAGAGCTACTCCCCGGTGCCCTTAGCTCACCAAACCACCACCCGTAGCTCAAATCCGAGCCGAGCCGCCGTCGTTTTGGTCGCCGCCGGCAAGGCTCCGGCGACCGATGACGTGGCACCGTCATTAGGCGCTAACCCTGCTCCTTAAACTGCCCACAACCACTGACAGTGGGCCCCAGGCCTGGTCAAACCTCAGTCAGCGCTGGGTTTGACCGGGATTAGCCCTGTGTCGCTGACGTGTGGCCCCCACACGTCAGGTTTGACCTGGGTCAACCCAGTTGACTGCTGACACAGGCATGACGCAGTGCTGACGCAATTAATCCTTTTCTGGATTTAATATAATTCAGGAAATTCCAGAAAATCCTATAAACTTCTAAAATCATAGAAAATAATCTATAACTCAGATGGAAAACATTTATATATGAAAAATGATCAGAAAAATCCAATCTATCCATCTGTACCATTTCCATGCATGTTAGAACAACTTATGACTACTGTTTAGGACAATTCAATTAAATGGCATTTAAGAAATCACATATGGAGTTTGAATTTGAATCTTTGATTCAAGCCAACTCCATTTAACTTGCTGCTAGTTGCATTAGCCCAAACCACAGCATATTGCCATGCCATGATCATGCATCATATTGTGCATTGCATTGATTGTATTTCTTCTCTGTTGCCGGTATCTGTCCCCTCTCGGTAGACGATGTTCCGACGTTGTGATCGCTGACACTAATGAAGACTCAATGCTATCTTCAGAAGTGCCAGGCAAGCAAAACCCCCTTGTTCATTCCGATACAATCCCACTCTCTCGCTCCTGCTCTCTTTTACTGCATTAGGACAACAACGATTCATCTGTTACTTGCTGCGGTAGCTGAACCCCTTTATCCTCTGCATGACCTGTCATTGCCACAGTAAATAGATGAAACCCACTAGCATGAGTAGGAGTTGTTTGAGCCCTGATGTGCCTACTCATTCATGCTTGTTGTCATGCCTGCTATTGCTTAGAGTTGTGTCAGGTCTGATTCATCGGGAATGAATTGGAAAGTGGTGAACATGTCCTACTGTGTGAGAGCTAAGTGTGTGAACACGATTTGGTAAAGGTAGCGGTGAGAGGCCATGTAGGAGTACATGGTGGGTTGTCTCATTGAAACCGTCCTCAGGAACTGAGTTCTGTGTTTGTGATCCATGAACAGTTACTACCACACATTGGGCTCCGGTAACTCGACCCCTCTCGGCTTATTAATCACCTCGATCTCTGTCCAGGAGTTGCAACTAGTTTCTGGTGTTTGTAGGTAGTGTTAGTAGTCTACCAAGTGGCACCCGGTACAGGTGGGCTTGGGACAGACTAGGCACACGTGGCCTGGTGTACCGAGTGGCACCCGGATGGTGGGCTCGGGAACCCTGCACACATCGTTTGGGGCCGTGAGCGACACCCCGGCCGGATCTCCTTGCGGATGGAACCCGAATAGGCGATAAACCTGGACGAGAGACTTGTGTGGTTAGTCAGGTCGTGGCCGACTCCCTCGCCAGGCTTCCGCTTGAAGGTTGCCGAGGTACACGACGTGTACATGGTGGTAAGTGGCGAGAGCGTGTGTGACGAAGTACACCCCTGCAGGGTTAATATGATCTATTCGAATAGCCGTGTCCGCGGTAAAGGACTTCTGGGTTGCCTGTACAGTTCATAGACAAGTGAAAGTGGATACTCTAAAATGCGCAAGATAAGCGTGAGTGCTATGGATGGCGTTCTCGTAGGGAGACGGGAGCGGATCCATAGTGGTGTATTGATATGGTGAATATGTGGACTCGTGTGCGCCACCTCAAAGAGTTACTTGCAGTCGTAGTTCAGGATAGCCACCGAGTCAAAGCTGGCTTGCTGCAGTTAAACTCCACCACCCCCTTTGTTGATACCGATGCATATGTAGATAGTTCTGATGTAAGTCTTGCTGGGTACATTTGTACTCACGTTTGCTTATTTTATGTTTTGCAGAGAGACGTCAGTCTCGCTAGTAGTTCCGTGTGGACTTCGACGTTTAGCTTGATACCTCAGCTACGATCTTGTGCCCTCGGCAGGATCTAGTAGATAGTCAGGCTTCTCAGCCTTTTTCATTTGTAGATGTCTGTACTCAGACATGTTAAGCTTCCGCATGTGCTTTGACTTGTATGCTCTGAATGTTGGGTCATGAGACCCATGTTTGTAATATCTGGCTCTTCGGAGCCTAATGAATAAATACTCTGAGTCGTAGAGTCTTGTTGTGATGCCATGTTGTATTTGCACATATCGAGCATATTGTGTGTATGATTGAAATGCTTGGTATGTGTGGGATCCGACAATCTAGTTGTCTATCCTTAGCAGCCTCTCTTATGGGGAAATGTAGTCTAGTGCCTCCTTGAGCCATAGTAGTCCGCTACAGCCCGGTTCACCGGAGTCCTGCTAGCCCAGCACTACTGCTCTGGACACTTGACTGGCCGGCATGTGTTTCATATCGTTCCTGTGTCTGTCCCTTCGGGGAAATGTCACGCGGTGACATCCGGAGTCCTGCCTAGCCTGCTACAGCCCGGGTTCCCAGAGTCCTGTTAGCCCAGTGCTACAGCCCGGATTCGCACGCTGCTGACCGACACGTTCGATGTCGATTCATGTATGCCTGTCCCCATACGTTAGTGCCGCTTTGGGTTCACGACTAGCCATGTCGGCCCGGGTTCTCTGTCATATGGATGCTAGCAACATTGTCATATACGTGAGCCAAAAGGCGCAAACGGTCCTGGGCCATGGTAAGGCGACACCCGTGGGAGTACCGTGCGTGAGGCCGCAAAGTGATATGAGGTGTTACAGGCTAGATCGGTGTGACTTGGAATCGGGGTCCCGACAGGTTTTTGGTCCGGAGCGGTACTACCGCTGTAGTAGCCGCGGTAGTACCGCTCTGGAGCGGTAGTAAAAAATTGCATGCGCTCCTGTCCGCGGTAGTACCGCTGCAGCCTTTTTAGAACACCAAAACTGCCACAACTTCTGCAAACGGACTCCGAATTCAACGAAACCAAGTTTGTTGGTAAGCTAGCGACAAGGGCTAACACAATCTTGATAGAAATAACAATAAGAAGCAAATTAGAGAAGTCCCATAAGAAAATGGTGAGAACCCTTCCTCGAATAAGACCGGTAAAACCTCCAACACCGAAAACGCAATAGAAGAAGCATGTGAACTCCGTTTTCGATGAACTCGAGCTTGTCAAGAAGATGACCATAAGCTCCAAGACTCACAAAGAGAACCAAACAAGAACCAAGAAAGATGGTGCAAGGATGCAATGGTTTGAGCTCTCTACGAACGATACGATCAAGCTACCAACTTGAGAGCCCCCTTGATAGTACGACAAACGATCCTAGAACCCGGTCTCCCAACTACCATCATGAGACCAGTAAAATAGAAAACCTATCAAGGGCAAACCTTTGCCTTGCACATGATCCACTTGAGCTAGAAGATGACGATCTTGTCCTCCTCAAGATGGACCACCTTTCTTGATTGCGTTGGGTCGATGGACACTAGATGATTGCTCCCCCATACTCCACTATGGGTGAGCCACTCTTCGGCACATCTTCACAAGTCCATTGACACCATAATGGATGGCAAGCTTCAAGCACTTGATCTCTTCGTGATGCTCCACTTGAACTTGCACACGACAATCTTGATGACGATCACCACTTGATATCATCCTTTCCATGGGTTGTATGATATCTTCCTCTTGACGCAAGCCCATGGACACGTACCTAACCCCACATAGAACTCTCTCATAGACCATCGGTTAGTACACAAAGTGCAATGGACAATGCTTACCATACCATGGGATCACTTGATCCCTCTAGGTACATCTTCTACGCTTTGTGAGTTGATCAACTTGATTCACTCTTGACTTAGTCTTGATCAACCTTGAATCTTTCCAACTCTCTTCATTTGGATGATGTCTTGAAGGTAAACATGAATGATCACGCAATCTCTTCTTCAAGACAAGCTTGCAATAAGCTCAACACTCACATGACCAATCTTTGGATAATTCCTTAATAGCACCTTGGTCAACTCATAAACTCCTTGAAACCAACACATGTACTTCAAAAAATGCCTATGGAAAAATCCTTCAAACATAACTCAGTGCAACCATTAGTCCATACAGAATGTCATCAATTACCAAAACCACACATTGGGGCACCGCATGTCCTTTCACACATTATGTCACAATACTTATGCATATTCTCTCTTATTTTACAAGGTTTACACGAAGAAGGAGAATCCCGGCAGCTGGAATTCTGGGCTGGAAAAGGAGAAAATATTATAGACCTATTCTGCACAACTCCAAAAGTCCTGAAACTTCACGGAGGCACGTTTTGGAATTAATAAAAAATACTGGCGAAAGAATCAACCAGAGTGGGCCCACACCCTGGCCACGAGGGTGGGGGCGCGCCCTACCCCCCAGGGTGCGCCCCTGTCTCGTGGGCCCCCTGGCAGGCCTCTGGTGCCCATCTTCTGCTATATGAAGTCTTTCGTCCTAGAAAAAATAAAATGGAAGTTTTCGGGACGAAGCGCCGCCGTCTCGAGGCGGAACCTGGCGAAACCAATCTAGGGCCCCGGCGGAGCTGTTCTGCCGGGGAAACATCCCTCTGGGAGGGGGAAATCATCACCATCGTCATCACCATCGATCCTCTCATCAGGAGGGGGTCAATCTCCATCAACATCTTCACCAGCACCATCTCATCTCAAACCCTAGTTCATCTCTTGTATCCAATCTTTGTCTCAAAACCTCAGATTGGTACCTGTGGGTTGCTAGTAGTGTTGATTACTCCTTGTAGTTGATGCTAGTTGGTTTATTTGGTGGAAGATCATATGTTCAGATCCTTTATGCATATTAATACCCCTCTGGTCATGAACATGAATATGATTTGTGAGTAGTTACGTTTGTTCCTGAGGACATGGGAGAAGTCTTGCTATAAGTAGTCATGTGAATTTGGTATTCGTTCGATATTTTGATGAGATGTGTGTTGTCTTTCCTCTAGTGGTGTTATGTGAACGTCGACTACATGACACTTCATCATTATTTGGGCCTAGGGGAAGGCATTGGGAAGTAATAAGTAGATGATGGGTTGCTAGAGTGACAGAAGCTTAAACCCTAGTTTATGCGTTGCTTCGTAAGGGGCTGATTTGGATCCATATGTTTCATGTTATGGTTAGGTTTACCTTAATACTTCTTTTGTAGTTGCGGATGCTTGCAATAGGGGTTAATCATAAGTGGGATGCTTGTCCAAGGAAGGGCAGTACCCAAGCACCGGTCCACCCACATATCAAATTATCAAAGTAATGAACGCGAATCATATGAGCGTGATGAAAACTAGCTTGACGATAATTCCCATGTGTCCTCGGGAGTGTTTTCCTTCATATAAGAGTTTGTCCAGGCTTGTCCTTTGATACAAAAAGGATTGGGACACCTTGCTGCACCTTGTTTACTTTTGTTACTTGCTACCCGTTACAAATTAAATTATCACAAAACTATCTGTTACCGATAATTTCAGTGCTTGCAGAGAATACCTTACTGAAAACCGCTTGTCATTTCCTTCTGCTCCTCGTTGGGTTCGACACTCTTACTTATCGAAAGGACTATGATAGATCCCCTATACTTGTGCGTCATCAAGACTCTTTTCTGGCGCCGTTGCCGGGGAGTGAAGCGCCTTTGGTAAGTGGAAATTGGTAAGGAAAAATTTATATAGTGTACTGAAATTTACTGTCACTTGTTACTATGGAAAGTAATCCTTTGAGGGGCTTGTTCGGGGTATCTTCACCCCGACCAGTAGAGCAAAGAGTTGCTCCTCAACCCACTGAACCTACTGAAAATGTTTACTTTGAAATTCCTTCGGGTATGATAGAGAAACTGCTAGCTAATCCTTTTACAGGAGATGGAACATTACATCCCGATTTGCACCTAATCTATGTGGATGAAGTTTGTGGATTATTTAAGCTTGCAGGTATGCCCTTGGATGTTATCAAGAAGAAGGTATTCCCTTTATCTTTGAAGGGAAAGGCATTGACATGGTTTAGGCTATGTGATGATATGGGATCATGGAACTACAACCGATTGAAACTGGAATTTCATCAGAAGTTTTATCCTATGCATCTTGTTCATCGTGATCGTAATTATATATATAATTTTTGGCCTCGCGAAGGATAAAGCATCGCTCAAGCTTGGGGGAGGCTTAAGTCAATGTTATATTCATTCCCCAATCAGGAGCTCTCAAGAGAAATTATTATTCAAAATTTTTATGCTCGGCTTTCTCTCAATAATCACTCCATGCTCGATACTTCTTGTATTGGTTCTTTTATGATGAAGACTATTGTCACATCCCTAGTTCTGGTTTGCTCTGGGCTAGCTAGTCATGTGTGCATCATGTTTAAAGTTCAATGAATTTGAATTGGGGACTTGTGAAAGCCTCAGAAATCATTTTTTAAAATGATCAAGATAAAAATTGCTTCAATTTGGCCCAAGAAAATGTTCCAGTTTTTCTCTAATAATATTGGCTAGAGTTAAAATTACCAATATTTTTGGGAGCTCAGAAGTATTTTTTTTAACATTTGAGTTAATCCAGTAAATATTTGCATTGGATATATATATGTTATATATATTATATATGTCCAATAATTCTGATTTTTACTGTGGGGCTTTGGAATAATCCAATTAGTTCCTGCATTAATTTTCAGAAGAAAATAAATTGGTTTAGTATTTTACTAAATCAGAAACAAAATTACAGAAATAGAAAAGAAAACAAAATAGAAAAAAGGGGAGAGAGGCTTACCTGGGCCACCTACCAGTCGGCCCAGCAGCTCGGCTCAGCTGACTGGCCACGCCAGTCGTCCCTCTCCTCTCGCTAGGAGGATAGGGGCGCGTGCCCGCGGCGCGCACGCACGTGCACCGCCACCTCCTGCCTGCCTGCTGCCTCCCCGATGCCGCTACGAGCGCCACGCGACCCTCCCCGGCTCTCCCTCACTCTCTCTCGTCGCCATCCCCTCCCCTGGTTCTCTCCCTCGCACGCACCGAACGCAGCCGCCGCCGCCGCTCGCCGTTGCCGCGCCCAGAGCCTCTTCCCCGCCTTACCGACGCGTCCCAGGGATCCGAATCGTCGCCCTCTTCCACCTCGTTGAGCCACGCCTCGTCGAAAGCCCTGCTTCGTTGTCACCGCTTCGTCTTCAACCTCGGGATGCCGAGATCGCCACCGCCGTGCCTTCTGCTCCGAGCCTCCCCCGAGCCCATGTCGACGCCTCTGCAACCACTGTGAGCTCCTGCATCGGAACCCCCTCTCCCCGAGCTCGATTACACCCTCTAGTCGTGCCAGCCGCCGTACCCGAGCGCCGCCGTCCGCCATGGTCGTTGCTCTCGCATCCACCGTGCATCTCCGCTCAAGCTTGTGCCTCCGGCGTGCTCTTGGACCAACGACGAGTCCAACGCAGCCCCTAACTAGCTCTCCCGTGCGTTGGAACCACGGGCCCGCACTTGCCCGAACTCCGGCCGCCACCATAGCTCATCGCCGGGCTCGATTCCGGCCACCCTACGCCCAACCGCAGCCACCACTAGATGCGCACGAGCGCCAGCAAGCTGCAGCAACAAACCGCGCTCAAAACGGAGCCCCGTGGGCGATTTCCGAGCCCCTCCGGCGCGACTGCTGTCGCCGGCGACTAACCGCGACGGCTGCCGACGTGGCCTTGTCATTAGCTGCTAATGGTCGCGCTAATCACCCTAGAGCCACTGCCATGTGGGCCCCAGCGCCTATTTAGGTTAGCCTAATTTTTCTGTTTAGATTAGTGCTAAGCATGTGGCCCCACGTGTCAGCTTGACTTTGACTTAGTCAACGTTGATCGGGCCCACCTATCGGCGACCTAACTAACCCAGGGTCACTGACCAATGGATCCCGTAGGTCAGGTTTGACCTGGACCGCCCCTGTTGACCTGCTGACGTCACAGCGATGTCATGCTGACGAAGTAAAAGTTTTCTGGCGTTTTTATTAATCCAGGAAATTCCAGAAAATAGTTAAAACTTCTAAAATCATAGAAATTCGACCGTAACTCCAAATGAAAAGATTTATATATGAAAAATGATCAGAAAAATCCAATCTATCCATCTGTACTGGTTTCATGCATGTTTAAACAACTTAACCTTGCTGTTTAGATCAAACATGATAATGCACTTTATAAGTTCTTAGTTTGAATTTGAATTTGAACCTTTGGTTCAAATCAACTCAAACCCTTCTGTTCTTAGCTGCATTAGCTCAAATCACAACATATTGACATGTCATGATCATGCATCATATTGTGCATTGCATTGATTGTGTTCTTTCTCTGTTGCCGGTGTTGTTCCCCCTCGGTAGACATTGTTCCGACGCTATGATCGTTCACACTGATGAAGACCCAATGCTATCTTCAGAAGTGCCAGGCAAGCAAAACCCCCTTGTTCATTCCGATACAATCCCACTCTCTCGCTCCTGCTCTCTTTTACTGCATTAGGACAACAACGATTCAACTGTTACATGCTGCGGTAGTTGAACCCCTTTCCTCTGCACGACCTGTCATTGTCACAGTAAATAGATGAAACCCACTAGCATGAGTAGGAGTTGTTTGAGCCCTTATGTGCCTACTCATCCATGCTTGTTGTCATGCCTGCTACTGCTTAGAGTTGAGTCAGGTCTGATTCATCGGGGATGAATTGGAATGTGGTGAACATGTCTTACTGTTGAGAGCTAAGAGTGTGAACACGATTTGGTAAAGGTAGCGGTGAGAGGCCATGCAGGAGTACATGGTGGGTTGTCTCATTGAAAGCGTCATCAGGAACTGAGTTCTGTGTTTGTGATCCATGAACAGTTACTACCACAAGTTGGGCCCTGAAATATGACCCCGCTCGACTTATTAACCGCCCTTGTCCTCTGTCCAGGAGTTGCAACTAGTTTTTGGTGTTTGTAGGATATGTGTTGGAGGCTGTGCGTAGTGCTGACCCTAGGGGTGGGCTATGATGCGGTAGATACACCGTGCCACGGTGTACCGGGCGCCCGTTTGGTGTCTCGGGAACCCTGCACACATCGTTTGGGGCGGTGAGCGAAACCCCGGCCGGATCTCCTCGCGGATGGAACCCGAATAGGCGATAAACCTGGACTAGAGACTTGTGTGGTTAGTTAGGTCATGGTCTACACCCACATCGGCTTTCGCTTGAAGTCTGCCGAGCACATGTCGTGTGCAGACGCTAAGTGGTGGAAACATGTGTGAAGAAGTACACCCCTGCAGGGTTATAAATGATCTATTCGAATAGCCGCGTCCATGGTAAAGGACTTCTGGGTTGCCTGTACAGTTCATAGAAAAGTGAAAGTGGATACTCTAAAATGCGCAAGATAAGCGTGAGTGCTATGGATGGCGTTCTCGTAGGGAGACGGAAGCGGATCCATAGTGGTGTATTGATATGGTGAATATGTGGACTCGTGTGCGCCATCTCAAAAGAGTTACTTGCAGTCGTAGTTTAGGATAGCCACTGAGTCAAAGCTGGCTTGCTGCAGTCAAACTCCACCACCCCTTTGTTGATACCGATGCATATGTAGCTAGTTCTGATGTAAGTCTTGCTGGGTACATTTGTACTCACGTTTGCTTATTTTATGTTTTGTAGAGAGACTTCAGTCTGACTAGTAGTTCCGCGTGGACTTCGACGTTTAGCTTGTTACCTCAGCTACGATCTTGTACCCTTGGGAGGGTCTTGTAGATAGTCAGGCTTCTCAGCCTTTTTCATTTGTAGTTGTCTGTACTCAGACATGTTTATGCTTCCGCTTGTTGCTTGTATGCTCTGTATGTTGGGTCATGAGACCCATGTTTGTAATACTTGGCTCCTCGGAGCCTAATGAATAAATACTCTGAGTCGTAGAGTCTTGTTGTGATGCCATGTTGTATTTGCACATATCGAGCATATTGTGTGTATGATTGAAGTGCTTGGTATATATGTGTGGGATCCGACAATCTAGTTGTTTATCCTTGGTAGCCTCTCTTATGAGGAAATGTAGTCTGGTGCTTCCACTGAGCCTTGGTAGTCCGCTACAGCCCGGTTTACCGGAGTCCTGCTTGCCCAGCACTACTACTCCGGAACACCTAGACTGGCCGGCATGTGATACACTTCGTTCCTGTGTCTGTCCCTTCGGGGAAATGTCACACAATGACATCCGGAGTCCTGCCAGCCTGCTACAACCCGGGTTCCCGGAGTCCTGTTAGCCCAGTTGCTACAACCCGGATTCACGCGCTGCTGACCGACATGCTCGATGTTGTTTCATGTATGCCTGTCCCCGTAAGTTAGTGCCACTTTGGGTTCACGACTAGTTATGTCGGCCCGGGTTCTCTGTCATATGGATGCTAGCGACACTATCATATACGTGAGCCAAAAGGCGCAAACGGTCCCGGGCCAGGTAAGGCAACACCCGTGGGAATACCGTGCGTGAGGCCGCAAAGTGATATGAGGTGTTACATGCTAGATCGGTGTGACTTAGAATCGGTGTCCTGACAGTTTTGGTATCAGAGCCTGACTGCCTGTAGGATTACCAAGCCAAACTGGTCGAAGTTGAGTCTAGAAGTTCTTTAGTTATGTAAGGGAATTGATTGTGGAAGGGAACGTAAGGCTCTTTTTACTTCTTTACCTTATGCCCTTCTGATCTGAGTCAATCTCTTCTTTTCTATGGGGATTAAGAACTAGGCCTTCTCATCTATCTATCAGGATGACATATTACTAATCCATAGACTTATAGGATTGATGGATTCAAGTCTCAGTTCAGTTTCTAGTACTTCTGTGTGTTAACAGTTGGTCTCGGAACCTTGATATTGTGATGTTGAGTGGTTATGCCACCATTTTGTAGGATGTCTCAAATCTTTTTGAGCATTTACATTCGTTATGCTGTCCGATTCATCCCTGGTTTCTAAATAGTCTGATGCATTTGGAAATCCCTTGTTTCCGATCCCGATATCCTTTTGGGCCAGATTAACCACACTAATCTCTGAGTTGAGGTACTCCATTGCCTCGACATACATGTTGGAGCTATTATTATGTCCCTAGGTGTTTTAGGGAGTCACCTAGTAATCTAGCCATGTTTTGTGTTCCCGGTGTGATGATTCTGGCCACCATTCTCGAAAGCATCCCGTGATGCCATTTAGTAGTAGGTATTCTACTCCTGGGTTCTTGAGCACAAGATTCACTCTACTTACCTCGTGTTGGTAGTGTTTGCTCGTTCCTTTAGGATCACTAGTAGAAAACTGGGCTTTGGTCACAGGGCAATATTCACATTAGTCCCGGTTCAGTCACGAACCGGGACTAATGTGAGCATTGGTCCCGGTTCGTGCGGCCAGGGGCCTGCCGGGCCTCGTGGGGGCATTGGTCCCGGTTCGTCCGGACCCTTTGGTCCCGGTTGGTGGGACAAACCGGGACCAATGGGCCACGCTCCTGGCCCACCACCCTTTAGTCCCGGTTCATACCACAAACCGGGACTAAAGGGCTGGTCCTAGTTGTGGCCAGTTTGTAGTCCCACCTCGCCAACCGAAGGGCGCTCACACCAGTTTATAAGCCCGTCCCTCTCTGCCTTGTTGAGCTCCTCTCAAAGTGAAAATAGATGCCCTTATACAGGGAATTTGACCTAAATTCACAATAAATTTCTTTGAATTTCATAGAAATTCATTATGAATTTAGGTTGAATTTTCTCTATAGGCGCATCTATGTTCATTTTTTTATAGTAAATAAAATAAATAAACCTTAATAAAATAAAATAAACTATAGTAACTAAAATAAATAAACCTTAATAAATTAAATAAAAATAGCAGCAGTAAAATAAATAAAAATAAAATAATTAAAGTAAAATACATAAGTAATTAGAAATAAAATAAATAAGTTTTTTGTTGTAAGTAGAAACAAAACAAAACAAATAAAGCAAAAGAGAAAACAAAAAACAGAGAAAAAAATTATGCCATCTACTGGGCCACCACGGCCTGAATACGACTTGAGACCCATCCATGGGCCAGGATTCAGGCCCGCAGAAGGCCCAGTAGGCCCCACAGGCAAAGAGAACGGTTAGGTCCGAAAGCCTGCAGTTGAGAGGAGCTCGAGAGGGTGGGCGCAGCAGCGCTTATAAACCACTCTCGAGCCCTCTCAACTAGCAAGGTGGGACTAAACTTTTGACGCGGGGCAGCACAAGGCCTTTGGTCCCGGTTGGTGGCACCAACCGGGACTAAAGGGGGTCATTGGTCCCGGTTCGTGGCACCAACCGGGACCAAAGGCCTTTAGTCCCGGTTGGTGCCACGAACCGGGACCAATGAGTTCCCTATATATACCCCATCGCCACAGCAGAGCACTCCACAGTGCTCTGTTTTTTCTGGCCGGCGAGGGGAGGGCATTTGGGTGCTCTAGCTCACCTCCTATGCACATGAGGTGTTCAATGAAATGTCTGAGCCACACTAGTTAATCTTTCTCCTCTCAAAACTCGACCTCCGAGCTCCATTTTCCCCGAGATTTGTCTAGGTTTAGCGGTCCGTCATGTTCCGTCCCCGTCTTCACCGCCGTCGATCGCCCGCGCCAATCTCATCGCCAGCACCACCGTGGTGAGCCTCTTGTTCTTATCTTCTTTCTAAAAGGAAAAAATTCTTACTTTTGATAGTTACTTGTCTAATTTTGTTACTTTTATTATTCCTTCTTATTACATAGTGCGATGGTTTTGGTATCCGCCCCCGTCGGCCCTCGTCCTGTCTATGATTCGGATGTGGTATATATTATCTTTTTATAACTATTTGGTTCATTTATTGTTTATGACAAATATACCGACCAACGTGACATAGATTTTATTTAT
Source organism: Triticum aestivum (assembly GCF_018294505.1). NCBI lineage: Eukaryota > Viridiplantae > Streptophyta > Magnoliopsida > Poales > Poaceae > Triticum > Triticum aestivum. The sequence goes on from NC_057808.1 coordinate 46,406,176, forward strand.
CTAGGAGGTTGTTGAACCGGAAATTCTAACC